>NW_019945334.1:13111-22879 GCF_002910315.2 Salvelinus sp. IW2-2015
CTCGCCTAATCCCACCTGATTGGGAGACCCTAACTCTCCCTAGTCCTGTTGGAGACCCTACTCTCCCTAGTCTGTTTGGAGACTCTAACTCTCCCTAGTCCTGTTGGAGACCCTACAACGTATCCCTAGTCCTGTTGGAGACCCTAACTCCTCCCTAGTCCTGCTTGGAACCCTAACTCTCCCTATCCATGTTGAGACCCTAACTCTCCCCTATCCATGTTGGAGACCTATACTCTCCCCTATCCGTTGGAGACCCTAACTCTCCCTAGCCTGTTGAGACCTAATCTCCTATGTTGGAGACCCTACACTCTCCTATCTGTTGGAGACCCTAACTCTCCTAATCCTGTTGGAGACCCTAACTCTCCTATCCATACGTTGGAGACCCTAACATCTCCTTCCCTAGTGGAGACCCTAACTCTCCTAACTCCTGTTGAGACCCTAACTCTCCCTTCCTGTTGGACTAAACCTCAATCCGTTGGACCAACTCCTCCATCCAGTTGACCTACTCCCTAGCATTTCCATGTTGAGACCCTAACTCTCCTATCCTGTTGGAGACCCTAACTCTCCCTAGCCTGTTGGAGACCACTCTCCCTATCCTGTGGAACCTACTCTCGCTACCATGTTGGAGACCCTAACTCTCCTAGTCATGTTGGAGACCCTAACTCTCCCATCCATTGAGACCAACTCTCCCTATTCCTGTTGGAGACCCTAACTCTCCCTAATCCATTTGGAGGACCCTAACATCTCCCTATCATGTGGAACCCTAAACTCTCCCTTATCCCTTTTGGAGACACCTCCTCTTCTGCTCATTCTGTATTCCTCAACAGCTCCACTTGGCCTTGTCAGTTATTCAGTGAAGCTAGAGGTTTAGAGGTTAGAGGTTCTTGGTTAATCAACAGGAGGTCACTTGCCATGAGGGTGACAGGGACCCTGAGCTGCGGGTGTTTGTGTGTGTGTGAGAAGGGAAAGCCGCCGCATCAAGAAAGCCAATTTGCAGGTCCATAGTTACAAGAGTAATAAGTTTGTGTGACAAGCTGCCTGCTTGGCTCCCTACAACCTCTATAACCCTCCCTACGTCCTTAATAAACCCTCCACATACAACCTCTATAACCCCTCCTACAACCTCTATAACCCTCCCTCCATCCTCTTATAAACCCTTCCTCCAACATCTACAACCCCTCCCTCACACCTCACACCAACCCCTCCTACAGCTCTAAACCCTCCCCTACAGCCTCTATAACCTCCTACAGCTTCATAACCCCTCCCTACAGCCTCTATAACCCCTCCTCCAACCCTCTACAACCCCCCACAGCCTCTATAACCCTCCTACGGCCTCTATAACCCCTCCCTACAGCCTCTTATAACCCCTCCACAGCCCTTAACCTCCTACAACCTCTACAACCCCTCCTCCAACCTCTACAACCCCTCCTACAGCCCTCTATAACCCCTCCCTCCAACATCTACAACCCCTCCCTCCAACCTCTACAACCCCTCCTACAGCCTCTATAGCCTCCCTACAGCCTCTATAACCCTCCCTCCAACCTCTACAACCCCTCCCTACAGCCTCTATAACCCCTCCTACAGCCTCTATAACCCTCCCTCAGCCTCTAATAACCCCTCCCTACAGCCTCTATAACCCCCCTACAGCCTCTATAAACCCCTCCCTACAGCCTCTATAACCCCTCCCTCCGACCTCTACAACCCCTCCCTCCAACATCTACAACCCCTCCCTCCAACCTCTACAACCCCTCCCTCCATCTCTATAGCCCTCCCTCCACCTCTATAGCTCTCCCTCCGACCTCTACAACCCCTCCCTCCAACCTCTGCAACCCTCCCTCCAATCTCTACACCCCCTCCCTCCAACCTCTGCAACCCTTCCCTACAGCCTCGATAACCCCCCCCCCCCCCCACCAATCTCTACAACCCTTCCCTCCAGCTCTCCAGCCATCTACAGCCCCTCCCTCCAACCTCTGCAGCCGACACTCCAGCCTCTACAACCCCTCCCTCCAGGGTCTACAACCACTACCTCCAGCCTCTACAACCTCCTCCAGCCTCTACAACCACTCCCTCCAACCACTCTATAGCTCCTCTACTGACTCTAACCCCTCCCTCCAGCCTCTGTAGCCCCTCCCCCAGCCTCTATCTATCAACTTTTCAATATAAACCATTTCAGCAAATTAACAGTATAAATATTCCCTCACCTACACCTTTCACAAGGATTTCTGAGGCTTCAATTACATGTACAGTATATCTGTTGTTGACCTCTGAGGATCAAAAYGTCACCCATAAACATTTCAGGCTATAGATCAAACATTCAAAAGTTTATTCTACTTAAATCAATGTTTTTCCTCAGCAATCTACACACAATACCCCATAATGACAAAGCAAGAACAGGTTTTTAGACATTTTTGCCAAATTATTTAAAATATGAAACAAAAATACCTTATTTACGTAAGTACTTAGATCCTTTGCTATGAGACTTGAAATTGAGCTCAGGTGCAACCTGTTTCCATTGATCATCCTTGAGATGTTTCTACAACTTGATTAGAGTCCACCTGTGGTAAATTCAATTYATTGGACATGATTTAGAAAGCCACACACCTGTCTATATAAGGTCCCACAGTGCACGTAGGAGCAAAAACCAAGCCATGAGGTAGAAGGATTTGTCCATATAACTCCAAAACAGGATTGTGTTGGGGCACAGATCTGGGGAAGGGTACCAAAACATTTCTGCAGCATTGAAGGTCCCCAAGAACACAGTGGCCTCCATCATTCTTAAAATGGAAGAAGTTTGGAACCATATAGACTCTTCCTAGAGCTGGCAGCCAAACTGAGCAATCTGGGCAGAAGGACCTTGGTCAGGGATGTGATCAAGAACCCGATGGTCACTCTGACAGGGCTCCAGAGTTCCTCTGTGGCGATGGGAGAACCTTCCAGAAGGACAACCATCTCTGCAGCACTCCACCAATCAGGNCTAGGGAGAGTTAGGGTCTCCAACAGGACTAGGGAGAGTTAGGGTCTCCAACATGGCTAGGGAGAGTTAGGGTCTCCAACATGGCTAGGGAGAGTTAGAGCCAAATAATAGAGATAACTGTCCAACAAATATACATTTGGGGGATATACTACTCATGATATTGTGCATTTCAAAATGAATGACTTCAGACTTCTGTATACGGCTGTGCAGAAGTAGAGGCCTTGTATACAGTACAGCTGTGTATATTTTTCAAGGTGCTGGTTGAATAACAGGATGTACTTTCAATACAGTATGATATGACTGTGTCAATCTGTATACGTTTCTCTTTTGCAGATGCTTTTGTGGTGAGCCTACTGGCATCAACAGGAAACTGTTTAGGCACATCTCACCTTCTCACCTCTGTTCTGTTCATCGGCCTTAGCAGGGTTAAAGACAAAATGGTGTAGCAAAACATGATGATGATGATGGTGGTTCCCACGCAGCCTTTCTCTTCTTCTGTCCATCTTCCAGCTGTTGCACCAACATGGTCAGAAGGTAACATCTCTCCCATGGAGAGATCACAGCGGCCCCTTAGCTTCCTCATTCCTGAGAGCAGGGAAACCCTTATTGCCCAAGGCATTTCATTTTCACAGGTTCTTTCCATTCCTGTAGTTAAAAATTCCAACTACATCTATCAACTTTTCAATATAAACCATTTCAGCAAATGAACGGTATAAATCTTCCCTCACCTACACATTTCACTAGGATTTATAAGGCTTTAATTACATGTACGGTATATCTGTTGCTGACACCTGTGGTTCATAAAGTAACCTATAAACATTTCAGGAAGATTTTACCAAAATCAGTACATTTCAAATGTTCATTCTACTTCAACTTTTAATCAGTTCCTTATTTCATTCAAATACATCATAAAAAGCAAACAAGAAACAACTATTGTAACACAGGTCTTAATGCAAATGTAGGCTGTTGGTAGTCAGCACTATAGACCAGTCTTATATTGTTTGATACATCTCGCAACAGATCGTCTGTGCATCTCTCCAATTATGCAGCTTCTTGTGTCTCACAGACACTAACCACAAGCTATTTCCTTTAGTTCTGCGCTGAATCACATAAGAGACGTCTCATGGGTTGTCTTCTTTTGGCATATAGCTAATGGGAAACTGTAGTTGTTCAGTAATTTTGCTTCATTGTYAAAGCAGACAGGTGAGTCCAGGTCATTTTTCTTTTGATGTAGTCCAATAAGTCTATGGTCGCAGAGCAAACCTTTAAACACCAAATTATTCTGTGAACACATTCTCACAAATGTGCACCTTCTAACAGATGTTTTAACCAAACATCTCTCTATTTTTTGTTGCATTTAGTATGGAGGCGATACAGGAATGGTTAAAAAAATCTAAGGGAACTGTGTCTAATGTGGCTTGTAGCGTCTGCCTTGTGGTCTTGGAGAAGATTCTGGAGCTGGAGGTTCGGTGTCCCTGCTATCTTATATGGAAAATTTTCTTTACGATTGCATTCTTTATCATTCCTGCCCTTTTATCATTCTTGCTGATGCAAAAAGTACAACGACATAGCTCTAACACAGTAACGTGGAAGGTTATTTTTTCAAGCCTCATCCCTCCCTCTGTGTGGTGGATCCTACTTTTCTTTGATGGCAGATACCTTGCTTGTGCCATGACAAACTGGAATGAAACTGCTGTCATTCTTAATGAAGATTCTTCTGTGAAAATGTGTGAGAACGCAGGGAAAGATCCACATCAGAATTTTCTTTTTTGGAAAATTGTTTCTCAGGTGAGAAACCAGACCAATCTTTTATATTAATGATATATGATTTTTGAAGAAAATAACTTAGAAATGCCTTATGAGTTTATTTTAATCTGGGATTTTWAAAAACACAAAGAGGTTAACCCCACCAACACTTGGTTTGGTAAACAGCTGAGGGATGGGGCTGGAAGTGTAACCACTCTCAAATMCATAGACAGAGATATGGAAGCAAAGACTGATTGTCTGTAAGATAAATTGTTATAGTTTTATCCATGTTTTGAAGCTGTTTGATTTTAAATTATATTGTTTACAAACAATGTAGTAAAAAAAGCATATGGTTTTGGTTCTGATGGGGTAGGACAGTTGAATTAAACTCATGAGGCATTTCTAAGATATATTCTTCAAGAATCAATGTCTTTATATGATTKATTTAAGTCCAAAAATGGATGTTCCAATCCCAGATTGCCCTTTTAACATCTAGGAGGTGGAATTGTTCTTTCATGAGATTGTGCAGTGCATTGAAACAAACCTCTTAAAAACAACAGTGATGAATATGCTGTCGTTGTTGTATTGCATAAACTGATTCTGTTTTCTGTTTTTATGATTCCTCTTGTTTTAGGGAATTGGTATGGCTCTGCTCTTGTTCGCCTGTGTGGGGGTCAGNCACTCAGGACCTCAGACTGGGGCGAAGGTTTACCTTCCAACAGGACAACGATACTAAGCATACAGCCAAGACAACGCAGGAGTGGATTCGGGACAAGTCTCTGAATGTCCTTGAGTGGCCCAGCCAGAGCCCGGACTTGAACCCGATCGAACATCTCTGGAGAGACCTGAAAATAGCTGTGCAGCGACGCTCTCCATCCAACCTGACAGAGCTTGAGAGGATCTGCAGAGAAGAATGGGAGAAACTCCCCAAATACAGGTGTGCCAAGCTTGTAGCGTCAAAGTACTGAGTAAAGGGTCTGAATACTTAAGTAAATGTGATATTTCAGTTTTTGGGGGGCAGGGGAAAAAATGTCTAAAAAACTGTTTATGCTTTGTCATTATGGGGCATTGTGTGTACATTGATGAGGGGTAAAAAAACAAGTTAATCAACTTTAGAATAATGATGTAATGTAACAAAATGTGGGAAAAGTCAAGGGGTCTGAATACTTTCCCGAATGCACTGTATACTACTCATGATATTGTACAGTTCAAGATGGTGCTGCAGGGTAGCCTAGTGGTTAGAGCGTTGGACTAGTGACAAAAAGGTTGAAAGTTCAAATCCCAGAGTGACAGAAAGGTTGAAAGTTCAAATCCCCGAGCTGACAAGGTACAAATCTGTTGTTCTGRCCCTGAARAAGGCAGTTAACCCACTGTMRCGAGGCCATCYTTGAAAATAAGAATTTGTTCTTAACTGACTTGCCTAGTTAAGTAAASGTAAAATATATATATATWTTTTTAAAGATGCATAACTTCAGACTTTTGTATATGGCTGTGCAAAAAATAAGTAGAGGCCCAGTCCACATGTGTGTATTTTTTTCAAAGTGCTGGTTGTGGAACAAGAGATAATATACAGTGTCTTGCAAAAGTATTCAGACCCCTTGGATTTGTTCACATTTAATTGTTACAAAGTGGGATTAAAATGGATTTAATTGTCATTTTTTTGTCAACAATCTACGAAAAATATTTTGTAATGTCAAAGTGGAAGATAAAAAGAATATACAGAACTGAACTCGTTGTATAAGTATTCATCCCCTTTGTTTTTATGCAAGCATACATTAATTCATTGTGTAACATTTGGCTCAACAAATCGCATAAGTTAGATGGACAGTCTGAAATAATAGGGGTTGACATGATTATTTAATGACTCCCCCTTCCTCTGTCCCCCATACATACAACCTCTGTCCCCCATACATACAACCTCTGTCCCCCATACATACAACCTCTGTCCCCCATACATACAACCTCTGTCCCCCAAACATACAACCTCTGTCCCCCATACATACAACCTCTGTCCCCCATACATACAACCTCTGTAAGGTTCTTCAGTCAAATATTGAATATCAAGCACAGATTCAATTACAAAGACAAGGGCGCTTTTTGAAAGCCTCATAAAAAGGGCAGTGATTGGTAGATGGGTAACAATAGCAAATAAGACATTGAATATCTCTTTAAGCATGGTCAAGTTAATAATTATGCTGTGGATTATGTATTGAACCACCAGACACGTCYAAGATACAGTCGTCCTTCTGAACTGAGCTGCAGGACAGGAATGAAACTGCTCAGGGATGTTACCATGAGGCCATTGGTGATTTTAAAACAGTTACAGAGTTCAATGGTAGGAGAAAACTGAGGATGGATCAACAACATTGTGGTAACTCCACAATAATGACCTAAATGACAGAGTGAATAGAAGGAAGGAAGCCTGTAAAGAACACAAATATTCCAAAACATGCAACAAGGCACTAAAGTAATACTGCAACAAAAAACACAGCAAAGGAATATATCTACTTTTTGGTCTAAATGTGGCCTTATGTTTTTGGTCTAGACTTATGTTTGTGGCAAATCAAACACAACACATCACTGAGTAACTGGTTTCTTATTTTTAAGCATGGTGGTGGGTGCATCATGGTATGGGTATGCTTGATATCAGCAAGTACTGGGGAGTTTTTCAGGACAAAAATAAATGGGATGGAGCTAAGCACAGGCAAAATCCTAGAGGAAAACCTGGTTCAGTCTGCATTACACCAGAGACTGGGAGATGAACTCACCTTTCAGCAGGACAATAACCTACAACACAAGGCCAAATCTACACTGGAGTTGCTTACCAAGGAGAGAGTGAATGTTCCTAAGTGGCCGAGTTACAGTTTTGACTTAAATCTGCTTCAACATTTTAGATGGCTCTCTTTTGTAGATACTTCTTTTGTTGCCCAAAGCAAACGTTAAAGTCAAACTCAGGAAGCTGTGTAGCTGACATCAACAGGAAGCTGTTTAACTACATCTTTCCATCACACCTCTGTTCTCTTCATCGGCCTTAGCAGAGTTACAGAAAAAATGTTTTACAAAAATGGTGTAGCAAAACATGATGATGATGATGATGGTTCCCACGCAGCCTTTCTCTTCTTCTGTCCATCTTCCAGCTGTTGGACCAACATGGTCAGAAGGTAACATCTCTCCCATGGAGAGATCACAGCGGCCCCTTAGCTTCCTCATTCCTGAGAGCCGGGAAACCCTTATTGCCCAAGGCATTTCATTTTCACAGGATCTTTCAATTCCTGTAGTTAACGATTCCACTTACATCCATTTTTCAATATAAACCCTTTCAGCAAATGAACAGTATAAATCTTCCCTCACCTACACCTTTCAGTAGGATTTATAAGGTTTCAGTAACATCTATACCTATTTTTAACCTCTGTAATCATTAAAGTAATCCAGAAACATTTCAGGCTATAGATCAAACGTTCAAAAGTTTATTCTACTTAAATGTTTAATAAGCAAATCCAAGCCAATCCGAACCAATTCGGTAAAGTTCAAATAAAATAAATACTTCAACTTTTAATAAAATCACTTTTTAATTCAAATTGTCACGTTCCTGACCTATTTCTGTTAGTTTGTTGTATGTGTTAGTTGGTCAGGACGTGAGTTTGGGTGGGCATTCTATGTTGTCTGTTTCTATGTTGGTTTAAGGGTTGCCTGGTATGGCTCTCAATTAGAGGCAGGTGTTTGGCGTTCCTCTAATTGAGAGTCATATTTAGGTAGGTTGTTTCACAGTGTTCGTTGTGGGTGGTTGTCTCCTGTGTCAGTGTTTGTCGCACCATACGGGACTGTTCGGTTTGTTTGTAAGTTCGGTCTTTTGTGTAGTCATTTTCCTGTTCGTGAGTTCTGCGTTTTATGTAAGTTCGCATGTCCAGGTTTGTCTACTCCGTTTGTTGTTTTGTTAGTTTATAGTCAAGTTCGTGTTTTCGTCTGTTCTTATATAAATCATGTCATTTCACTACGCTGCGCCTTGGTTCGATCACTACTCCTCCTCTTCGATGAAGAGGAGAGGAACGCCGTTACAGAACCACCACCAATCCAGAACCAAGCAGCGTAATTTCGAGCAACGGGAAAGTATACAGGACTTGTGGAGTTGGGAGCAAATATTTAACGGAGAAGGACCATGGGCTAAAGTGAATCACCGTCCATGGGAACAGCTGGAGGCAGTTCGGAGAGCGGAGGAAAAGAGAGAGAGAGGAACCGGCGTTATGAGGGGACGCGTCTTGCACGGAAGCCCGAAAAGCCCGTGAGTAACACCCAAAATTTCTTGGGGGGGAGGCTAAGAGTAGTGGGCCAAGGGCAGGTAGGAAACCTGCGCCCACTTCCCAGGCTAACCGTGGAGAGCGGGAGTACGGGCAGACACCGTGTTACGCAGTAGAGCGCACGGTGTCTCCTGTACGTGTGCATAGCCCGGTGCGGGTTATTCCACCTCCCCGCACTGGTAGGGCTAGATTGGGCATTGAGCCAGGTGTCATGAGGCCGGCTCAACGCGTCTGGTCTCCAGTGCGTCTCCTCGGGCCGGCATACATGGCACCTGCCTTACGCATGGTTTCCCCGGTTCGCCTACATAGCTGGTGCGGGTTATTCCACCTCCCCGCACTGGTCGGGCGACCGGGAGCATTCAACCAGGTAAGGTTGGGCAGGCTCAATGCTCAAGAGAGCCAGTACGCCTGCACGGTCCGGTATTTCCGGCGCTACCTTTTCGCCCCAGCCCAGTACCACCAGTGCCTACACTACGCACCAGTTTCCAGTGCGTCTCCAGAGCCCTGTTCCTCCTCCACGCACTTTTCCTATGGTACGTGTATCCAGTTCGGTGCCTCCAGTTCCGACACACGCACTAAGCCTCCTGTGCGTCTCCAGAGCCCTGTACGCACTGTTCCTTCTCCCCGTACTCGTCCTGAGGTGCGTGCACTCAGCCCGGTGCCACCAGTGCCGGTACCACGCACCAGGCCTATAGTGCGCTTTTGAGAGGTCAGTGTGCCCTGTCCCTGCTCTCCGCACTAGCCTGAAGGTGC
>NW_019945334.1:22904-31515 GCF_002910315.2 Salvelinus sp. IW2-2015
TTATAGAGGCTGTAGGAGGGGTTATAGAGGTCTGTAGGGAGCCAAGCAGCAGCTTGTCACCACAAACTTATTACTCTTGTAACTATGGGACCTGCCAAATTGGCTTTCCCTTTGATGCGGCCCGGCTTTCCCCTTCTCACAGCACACACAAAACACACCGGCAGCTCAGGGTCCCTGTCACCCTCATGGCAAGTGACCCGTCCTGTTGATAACCAAGAACCTCTAACCTCTAAACCTCTAAGCTTCACTGAATAACTGACAAGGCCAAGTGGAGCTGTTGAGGGAATACAGAATGAGCAGAAAGAGGAAAGTGTCTCCAACAGGGATAGGGAGAGTTAGGGTCTCCAACATGAGCTAGGGAGAGTTAGGGTCTCCAACATGGATAGGGAGAGTTAGGGTCTCCAACAGGACTAGGGGAGAGTTAGGGTTCCCAACGATGGATTAGGGAGAGTTAGGGTCTCCAACATGTAGGGGGTTAGGGTCTCCCCATTGGATAGGGAGAGTTAGGGTCTCATGCAGGATAGGGAGAGTTAGGGTCTCCAACAGGACTAGGGAGAGTTAGGGTCTCCAACAGGACTAGGGAGAGTTAGGGCTCCAACAGGACTAGGGGGAGTTAGGGTCTCCAACATGGATAGGAGGTTAGGTCTCCAACAGGTAGGAGAGTTAGGGTCTCCAACATGGATGGAGGAGAGAGTTAGGGTCTCCAACAGGATAGGGAGAGTTAGGGTCTCCAACAGGACCAGGGAGAGTTAGGGTCTCCAACAGGGTAGGAGAGTTAGGTCTCCAACAGGATTAGGGAGAGTTAGGGTCTCCAACAGGACTAGGGAGAGTTAGGGTCTCCAACAGGCCAGGGAGTAGAGGTCTCCACATGGCTAGGGAGAGTTAGGGTCTCCAAATGTAGGGAGAGTTAGGGTCTCCAACATGGATAGGGAGAGTTAGGGTCTCCAACATGGATTAGGGAGAGTTAGGGTCTCCAACAGGACTAGGGAGAGTTAGGGTCTCCAACAGGACTAGGGATGTTAGGGTCTCTCAACAGGACTAGGGAGATTAGAGTCTCCAACAGGACTAGGAGAGTTAGGGTCTCCAACAGGACTAGGTCGAGAGTTAGGGTCTCCAACATGGATAGGGAGAGTTAGAGACAGATAATAGAAATTACTGACTAACAGAATATACTTTGGGATATACATACTACTCATGATATTGTCATTTCAAAATGAAAACTTCAGACTTCTGTATACAGCTGTGCATAAGAAGTAGAGGCTTGTATACTAAGCTGTGATATTTTCAAGGTGCTGGTTGATAACACAGATGACTTAAATACAGTATGTATGTCTGTGTCAACTGTATACGTTTCTCTTTGCAGATGCTTTGTGAACTGCCGAAGCAAGCTTAATCAAACTCAGGAAGCTGTGAGCTGCATCAACAGGAAGCTGTTCAGCCACACTCACCTTCTCACCTCTGTGAGACGAGAGTTACAGGTAAACATGGTTAGCAGATGATGATGATGATGGTTCCCACGCAGCCTTTCTCTTCTTCTGTCCATCTTCCAGCTGTTGCACCAACATGGTCAGAAGGTAACATCTCTCCCATGGAGAGATCACAGCGGCCCTTAGCTTCCTCATTCCTGAGAGCAGCGGAAACCCTTATGGCCAAGGCATTTCATTTTCACAGGTTCTTTCCATTCCTGTAGTTAAAAATTCCACCTACATCTTTCAACTTTTCAATATAAACCATTTCAGCAAATAACAGTATAAATCTTCCCTCACCTACACATTTCACTAGGATTTCTGAGGCTTTAATTACATGTACGTATATCTGTTGCTGACACCTGAGTTCATAAAGTAACCTATAAACATTCAGGAAGATTTTACCAAAATCAGTACATTTCAATGTTCATTCTACTTAACTTTTAATCAGTTCCTTATTTCATTCAAATACATCATAAAAGCAAACAAGAAACAAACTATTGTAACACAGGTCTTAATGCAAATGTAGGCTTGTTGTAGTCAGCACTATAGACCAGTCTTATATGTTTTGATACATCTCGCAACAGATCGTCTGTGCATCTCTCCAATTATGCAGCTTCTTGTGTCTGACAGACACTAACCACAAGCTATTTCCTTTAGTTTCGCGGCTGAATCACATAAGAGACGTCTTCATGGTTGTCTTCTTTGGCATATAGCTAAAGGGAAACTGTAGTTGTGTTCAGTAATTTTGCTTCATTGTAAAAGCAGACAGGTGAGTCCAGGTCATTTTTCTTTTGATGTAGTCCAATAAGTCTATGGTCGCAGAGCAAACTTTAAACACCAAATTATTCTGTGAACACATTCTCACAAAGGTGCACCTTCTAACAGATGTTTTAACCAAACATCTCTCTATTTTTGTTGCATTTAGTATGGAGGCGATACAGGAATGGTTTAAAAAATCTAAAGGGAACTGTGTCTAATGTGGCTTGTAGCGTCTGCCTTGTGGTCTTGGAGAGATTCTGGAGCTGGAGGTCGGTGTCCCTGCTATCTTATATGAAAATTTTCTTTACGATTGCATTCTTTATCATTCCTGCCCTTTTATCATTCTTGCTGATGCAAAAAGTACAACGACATAGCTCTAACACAGTAACGTGGAAGGTTATTTTTTCAAGCCTCATCCCTCCTCTGTGTGGTGGATCCTACTTTCTTTGATGGCAGATACTTAGCTTGTGCCATGACAAACTGAATGAAACTGCTTGTCATTCTTAATGAAGATTCTTCTGTGAAATGTGTGAGAACGCAGGGAAAGATCCACATCAGAATTTTCTTTTTTGGAAAATTGTTTCTCAGGTGAGAAACCAGACCAATCTTTATATTAATGATATATGATTTTTGAAGAAAATAACTTAGAAATGCTTATGATTTATTTTAATCTGGGATTTTTAAAAAACACAAAGAGGTTAACCCACCAACCACTTGGTTTGGTAACAGCTGAGGGATGGGGTGGAAGTGTAACACTCTCAAATGCATAGACAGAGATATGGAAGCAAAGACTGATTGTCTGTAAGATAAAGTTTGTTTTATCCATGTTTTGAAGCTGTTTGATTTTAAATTATATTGTTTACAAACAATGTAGTAAAAAAAGCATATGGTTTTGGTTCTGATGGGGTAGGACAGTTGAATTAAACTCATGAGGCATTTCTAAGATATATTCTTCAAGAATCAATGTCTTTATATGATTCATTTAAGTCCAAAAATGGATGTTCCAATCCCAGATTGCCCTTTAACATCTAGGAGGTGGAATTGTTCTTTCATGAGATTGTGCAGTGCATTGAAACAAACCTCTTAAAACAACAGTGATGAATATGCTGTCGTTGTTGTATTGCATAAACTGATTCTGTTTTCTGTTTTTTATGATTCCTCTTGTTTTAGGAATTGGTATGGCTCTGCTCTTGTTCGCCTGTGTGGGGGTCAGTGCATCCACATACAGCAACTGCAACTGGGACTTAGATGCAGATGGACAAGATTTATCAGAAAGAGGAGGAGGTTCAAGAGGAGGAGCAGGAGGAGGAGGAGCAGGAACAGGAGGAGGAGCAGGAGGAGCAGGAGGAGCAGGTGGAGGAGGAAGAGGAGCAGGAGGAGCAGGAGGAGGAGCAGAGCAGGAGCAGAAGCAGAGCAGAGAAGCAGAAGCAGAAGCAGAAGCAGGAGCAGAAGCAGGAGCAGGAGCAGAAGCAGGAGCAGGAGGAGGAGGAGGAGGAGCAGGAGCAGTAGAAGAAGGAACAGGATCAGGAGGAGTAGGAGGAGGAGGAGGAGGAGGAGGAGGAGGAGCAGTAGAAGAAGAGAGCGAGATCAGGAGTAGGAGGAGGAGCAGTAGAAGAAAGGAACAGGAGCAGGAGGAGGAGGAGTAGGAGGAGCAGGAGGAGGAGGAGGAGCAGTAGAAGAAGGAGCAGGATCCGGAGCAGGAGGCAGGAGGAGGAGGAGGAGCAGTAGAAGAAGGAACAGGAGCAGGAGGAGGAGGAGTAGGTGGAGCAGGAGGAGGAGGAGCAACAGCAGCAGCAGAAGCAGGAGAAGCAGAAGAAAGAGATGCTTTGCTTCCAGAATGTTGACGTCACCCCATTGAAGTTATGAATTAAAAAGGATTCAGGTTAGGGTTAGGTTTTAGGGTAGGGTTGAAGAAGCTGTTGAGATGGTACGCAGGCCCAGAAATTGATCAATATGATCTGTATAAAATTACATTGGTAAAAATTGTATGTTTGTTTTTTTCTTCTTCACTCAATCAATAAGTAACCAATTTATAACTTTTCATTTATGTGTGGATATTAAGGAGTGTTTTCTCTGACACAGATTAAGCCTAGTCCTGGACTTAAAAGCAAGTTTAATGGTGAGTCTCCATTGAAATGCTTTTTAGTCCAGGATTAAGGTTAATCTGTGTCCACGAACCGCCCCTATGGCTGAGTTTACAAAGGAAGACCAACTCTGATCTTTTGCCAATTATTTGTCATATTTGATACAGTACATACAGTATCTGATATTTCTCCCAATGTGTAAAAAACAACAACAAAAACACATTGGATCTGATCTTTTGAGTTCTGATTTGTACCACATTTGTATGTGGTTCCCAAAAAATTCTGATCCATTTTGCAACCTCAGTCTGGACGCTGATTTTTTCCACATGACCTGCTGTTACAAAAACAACCACCCCAAAATGTAATGGAACAGTGACAGAAAATGGATGAAAAACCCATCTGAATTGGGATCCTACGGCCCAGCTACATTACAGCCACCGGTCGTCCTGCATTACCATCAGCCACCAGCCATTGAGGGAATGTTTCCTTTGAATTGATTAAAAACTAGTGACAAGAGTAGTAGCTTATTAAGGCCCAGCTCTGTGTGACATTGTAGATACACAACTTGCAGATGCCCACGCACACTCATGAAGAAGGTTCCCTTTCACASACAGAGCACAAAGAAGAATGAACATTGAGAGGGAATTGGCATAGATTAAAGAAAATAAGAAATTAATTGGGAGTGGAATTTATAAAAAGAACGATTAAAGGTAAATATGTTAAATGTTAAAGGTTGGAAACAGCTGGACATATAAAGTGGAAGATATTCAAGGGTCATTAGAGGAATGCAGTAAATGGTTAACAGTTTAATAGTGTTGTTTAGCTTAGAGGAACAAGACCGTAGTAGGGCCCATAGGAGGGTAATAATGAAATGTTATAATGTTGTTTGCTTTAAGGTACGATGCATATAGACTATGTTTGTTAAGCTTAGGCCATCATTGTAAATACGAATGTGTTCTTAACTGACTTGCCCAGTTAAATAAAGGTGCAAAAAAGGGGGGAAAAGATGAACAAGGCCTTAGGAGGTTGATAATGAAATGTTATAATGATGAAATGGTGTAATGATGAAATGTTTAAGTTGATGGATGTTTAAGATGTAAATGGGGGGGGTAATACGTTTGGTTGGAGGAAGATTAGAATCGAGTGGAGTAAGGAAGGTTCATGATTAAAAATGACTGTTTTAAAAGTTAAAGGTAATTAAGTGTGTTAAGGGAGTTAGTTGGATTTGGAAATCCCTAAATCGGTTAGGTGAGACCGGTTAGGTGAGACCGGTTAGGTGAGAAAAAGGTGGGAGTTAAGGGGGATGAAAAAACAAATTTTTGAACGTTGACCGAATTAGGTGTTAAACACTGGATGCATCATTGGGGTAGGTGTTAGCCACAGTGAGTTAGCTGAAAGAAAAATGGAGGGTATAAAGGAGGCATGATTTTGGAGAACGGAGAACTCTCTTTGAGCTACAAGAACCTGTCGACTCTGCTGGAAGAAGATTTTTGCTGTAGCTTTTTAGCTTAATTAAAATATATTTGAAGTTTTATTTTGATTTTTATTATACTCATATTTTGATTTTTATTATACTCAGTTAAAGTAACATTTTAGGAGGAATCCTTAAGGTTACTTCATTGATAGAAGTGTGTTAAAGTAGCTGTTCAACTTTTTAGACGCCATCTGAGGGACTGATCATCCTGAAGAGGGAGCCAAAAAAACTGTTTATAAAGTTGTAGAAGGTATGAAACCGTTTTTTCTTTTTAATAAATATTGTGCTTTTCCTAAAATTTGTATTAGTCAAAAAATATTGTATTGGCATCCCAATAAGGGTTGAGTTAAGGGCGCTGCAGGGGTCTATCAGTTTAATTTTCTGTTGATGTTTGCCTGTCATTGATTGGTGAAATTGATTTGTGATTGATTGATTGATCTGGATTTTTTTATGCCTGTTTCTGGAATTTTGAATAAACTTGCTTTATTGTTCTGAAACCCTGTTTCATCAAAGACTCATACAAGTGCAAGTCGTTTTAATCTCGGTTTCTGAAATAGACTTGATTAATTGAGGATTTTTCAGCATCTGGTTAGTTAGTCTATCGGGGACCCGAGTGGCTGGTATAAATAAACCTAACCTGAGACCCAACTATAGATACAGAGTGCATTGGTAGGACTCATAAGGAGGGGTGTCTCAGGGCTTTGGCCAACCCAGAGGGAGACCGGCTCATAGTGTGCTAAAGTTGGACTTCCGGCGCCGACAGAGATGGCCGCCTCGCTTCGCGTTCCTAGGAAACTATGCAGTATTTAGTTTTTTTTACGTGTTATTTATTACATTGGTACCCCAGGTAATCTTAGGTTTTATTACATACAGRCGGGAGGAACTACTGGATATAAGAGCAACGTCAARTCACCATCATTACGACCAGGAATARGACTTTCCCGAAGCGGATCCTGTGTTCTGCCCACCACCCGGGACAATGGATCGGATCCCAGCCGGCGAACCAATACAACAACGCTGTAAAAGGGGCACACGAAGCGGAGTGATCTACATAGGGTTGAATGCAGTGATTTWCACATTGGAAAGATTTGACTTTTTTAACCCTTCGAAACAGCCCCTTTGACACCAATTATGGCACTTCCGGTTGGCACAGGAAGCTAAAAGTAAACAGATATCCTCACTGGAGTAGGCTTTTACAGAATCCCGAGGTTTAAGTCTATACGTTAAGAACTRACTGATTTACATAGGGTTGAATGCACTATTTCTCTCAAACTGCAGGTTGGGTATGGCAAAACACTTTTAGGGTGATTTTAACCACTTCCGGTTGCTCCAGGGAGCTTAGAATCGACACAGGTAGACCTCATAGTGGCTTGATGGATTGTCATCGAAGACAGGTTCATAAGGCATTATTAACCCACATAGGCTTCAGGTTGAATTTAGGGGAGCAGGCAATGTATTCCTATGGGGAGAGATGTCATTGTAAACTGTGAAATGAAAAAAAKCTGTTTTCACTGTTAAGGGTTAATGCCACACGATCAAGGTTAGGCTTGCACAGATCGGGAGGACCTTAGGAACATTCCTGTGGTTGAATTGTCCTTCTAACCTTAACAGTTCTCTCTCTGTCTCCCAAAAGCAATTGAAATTTAGAGCCCAAAAGCGATTTAAATTTAGGTCCAGGCTTCATTTGGGGCCTTCTCTTGTCACTGTCGCTGCGCTCAGACCGAGCGAGCTACGGTCAAGCGGGACATCTCGTTGAACTCGGCACGGCCTAGAGATAATGGTAATGCCATTGCAGGCTTTGTGTGTCTTTAAGCACCSTACTTTTTCACTCCATCCTTGCTGTGTGTGAGTGTTTGTGTGAGAGAGAGCTTTTCTTTGACATCTGTTTGGAGAAATGACTGATTTACAGTTCATGAGGGTTGCCTAGTCACACATATGAAGTTTTGAAAAGATCTGACCTTTTTAACCCTTCGACACAGCACCTTTTTAAGGCACTTCCGGTTGTCACAGGAAGCTATAAGTAAACACATATCTTGATTGGGGTAGGCTTTTACAGAATCCTGAGTTTAACGTCTATACGTTAAGAATTGACTGATCTACATAGGGTTGAATGCAGTGATTTTCACAATTGCAGGTCATGTATATCAAGACACCTTTTAGGGTGATTTTATCACTTCCGGTTGGTCCAGGAAGCTTAGAATCAACACAGGTAGACCTCATAGTGGCCTGATGGATTCTCATCAAAGACAGGTTCATAAGACATTCATAACCCATATAGGCTTCACGTTGAATTTAGGGGTACAGGCAATGTTTTCCTATGGGAAGAGATGTCATTGTAAACTGTTTGATGTAAACACCTTCTTTTAACTGTTAAGGGTTAATTCCACACGGTCAAGGTTAGGRTTGCACAGATCGGGAGGACCTCAGGAACATTCCTGTGGTTGAATTGTCCTTCTAAACCTAACGGTTCCGCCCATGTCCCCCACAAGCCCCTGAAATTTAGGGCAAGGCTTCATTTTGTGCCTMCTTTTTTTCACGGTTACTGCACTCAGAGCGAGCTACGGTCAAGCGGGGCGTCTCGTTGAACTCGGCACGGCCTGGAGATAATGGTAATCCCATTGCAGCCTCTGAGTGTCTTTAGTTTGGGTCTCCAACAGGGCTGGGGGAGTTAGGGTCTCCAACATGGATAGGGAGAGRTAGGGTCTCCAACAGGGTTAGGGAGAGTTAGGGTCTCCAACAGGGCTAGGGAGTGTTTGGGTCTCCAACAGGGTTAGGGAGAGTTAGGGTCTCCAACAGGGCTAGGGAGAGTTAGGGTCTCCAACAGG
>NW_019945334.1:32765-34678 GCF_002910315.2 Salvelinus sp. IW2-2015
GCTCGGGAGGTTGGGTGTTTGGGTCTCCAACAGGGCTTTGGGGAGTTAGGGTCTCCAACATGGCAGGGAGAGTTTGGGTCTCCAACAGGGCTGAGGGAGATGTTAGGGTCTCCAACAGGGCTAGGGAGAGTTAGGGTCTCCAACAGGGTTAGGGAGAGTTAGGGTCTCCAACAGGCTAGGGAGTGTTTGGGTCTCCAACAGGGCTAGGGAGAGTTAGGGTCTCCAACAGGCTAGGGAGAGTTAGGGTCTCCAACAGGCTAGGGAGAGTTAGGGTCTCCAACATGGCTAGGGAGAGTTAGGGTCTCCAACAGGCTAGGGAGAGTTAGGGTCTCCAACAGGGCTAGGGAGAGTTAGGGTCTCCAACAGGCTAGGGAGAGTTAGGGTGCCTTACGCCTAAAATGTGCCATGATATAGAAATTAGAGATATTTTGAAATAGAATACATTTTCCGTAGACCAGAAGTATCTCTCTCAACAACAATCAACGGCATGCTGGAGGATGTTGCAGGCAGCAGAACGTTCTCCACGGCGTCTCCAGACTCTGTCACGTCTGTCACATGTGCTCATGTGCTCAGTGTGAACCTGCTTTCATCTGTGAAGAACACAGGGCGCCAGTGGCGAATTTGCCAATCTTGGTGTTCTCTGGCAAATGCCAAACGTCCTGCACGGTGTTGGGCTGTAAGCACAACCCCCACCTGTGGACGTCGGGCCCTCATACCACCCTCATGGAGTCTGTTTCTGACCGTTTGAGCAGACACATGCACATTTGTGGCCTGCTGGAGGTCATTTTGCAGGGCTCTGGCAGTCAGGAACATCATCACTTTACCCATCACGTTTCCAAATACACCATTAAACCAGTTTCCAATTGGGTCAAAGATGGTGTTGCCAGCTTTTCCCCAGAGTACCTCCTAATTTAACCAGGTTACTAATGATGTTTGTCATATTATCAGAGGAGTTGGGGAGCAGCATGACACAGTAATCATCATTGTCTATTCCAAGGGCCATGCAGGCACCACCCTCTTCCGCCAATATGTAATCAAGAGCTATTTCATGTCTGGTAACTACTGCCTTCAAATTCTGCACATCTAGTGACAACTGAGTAAAACCCTGTACGGTCAAATTAGTAAGGGCCTGCATGGAGTGTGTCAAATTGTTCATCCCCTTACCCTTTACTGCAACTCCTGCACCTGTAAAGATTACTATGGCTCCCATCTCTACCTGAGACAGCACATGTCCATAAGCTTCATTATTTTGAGCCACTGCTCTTTTAGCTCTGCCATTCGATCTGAAACTAATTTGCAAAGAACTGTTCAGCAACTCAGAAGCAGGTATTGTTGCTGCTGTCAGTTCAGTTTTCCCCAGATAACAACACCCTTTCCATCCCATGGGGAGGAACATGTAGCCATTACCCCCACAGATCCAGAGATGATCCGGAGGTGTCCCTATGCCTTTTCCTATGTTGGACATATTTACCCTAGTTATCAATTGTTGCCCATCAAAACTACTGGTATCCGTTTTTAGGACTGTGTAAGACAGGCAATTAGTGGTGTTTCCTACATCCACATTCCCTGAGTTGCAGATACAAGCAGAGGGAGTTATTGTGGGTTTTAATCCTGCCAACACAACATCTACTACCCGTCAGATACTCCCTCCATTGTACTTTTAGAGGTCCTATGCATTTAATCAGCTGGGAAATGTTACCTGGTTGTACACTAGGAACCTTCTTCCATCTTGGCCATTTGGTCTCAATGGGCCCACCCTCCTTAACAGGGCTAGGAATAGATAGGGTCTCCAAAAGGACTAGGGAGAGTTAGGGTCTCAAACAGGGCTATGGAGAGTTAGGGTCTCCAACAGGGCTAGGGAGAGTTAGGGTCTCCAACAGGACTAGGGAGAGTTAGGGTCTCAAACAGGGCTA
>NW_019945334.1:37131-47251 GCF_002910315.2 Salvelinus sp. IW2-2015
ACGATGAAAACCTGCTCCAGAGCACTCAGGAACCTGAGACTGGGGCGAAGGTTTAACTTCCAACAGATTAACGACCCCTAAGCACACAGCGCAAGACAATGCAGGAGTGGGCCTTCAGGACAAGTCTCTGAATGTCCTTGGTGGCCCAGCCAGAGCTCGGACTTGAACCCCATCAGAAACCTCTCTGGAGAGACCTGAAAAATATCTCGTGTAGTTAGACGCTTCCCCATCCACCTTACAGATATGGACGAGGATGTGCAGAAAGAATGGGAGACCACTCCCCATCCACCTGACAGATATGCGAGAGGATCTGCAGAGAAGAATGGGATAAACTCCCCATCCAACCTGACAGAGATGGAGAGGATCTGCCATAGAAGAATGGGAGAAAACTCCATTCACTAACCCTGACAGAGATGGAGAGGATCTGCCAGAGAAGAATGGGAGAAACTCCCCATTCCCACCTGACAGAGATGGAGAGGAATCTTGCAGAGAAGAATGGGAGAACTCCCCAAACACAGGTGTGCCAAGCTTGTACGTCGTAATCACTACCAAAATTTAGTACTTCAAACAATTGTATACTAAGTACTGATAATTACTGTATGTAAAATGTAACCATCTGTTTTTTCTCATTTGTAATAGATGTGCCAAAACATTTCTGAAAATGTATTTTGCTTCATTTATTAATGGGGTATTGTGCGTCAGATTGATGAGGAGAAAAAACCTATTAATCCATTTTAAATACTTCTGTAACGTAACAAAATGTGGTACAAAGTCAAGGGGTTCTAATACCTTCCACTGTATTTGTAATATTAGAGACAGGAAAGAGGAATCATTAAAACAGTGTCTCACAGTGGGAGAGGGGGATTTGGGTGACCAGTATGGGGCAGGTTTTAGCAGGATTTCTGGCAACGCCAGTCTATAGGGCTAGACTTAACATCTATAACCTGTCAACTCCTGATATATTGGCTCAGTAATACTATAATCTGGCCCAAACCTGGAATATGGCTCAGGACAGAATCTGGCAACCCTGGAATATGGTTCCAGTAATTAGAATCTGGCACCCTGGTTAAATGGCTCAGTACATTAGAATCTGGCAACCTCTGGTACATGGCTCAGAACATTAGAATCTGGCAACCCTGGTACATGGCCTTGAGATAACATTAGAATGCTGCGCAACCACTGGTACAATGGCTCCGTACACCTTAGCATCTGGCACTGGTCATTGCTCAAGTAAACATTAGAATCTGGCTAACCCTGGTACCTTGCTTCAGCTTAACATTAGAAATCTGGCAAACCCGGTACATTGCTCAGTAACATTCGAATCTGGCAACCCTGGGTACATTGCTCCGTAACCATTAGATATGGCAACCCTGGTACATTGCTCAGTAACATTAGAATCCTATTATCGCTTTTGACTTTTCTGGCCCAGAGATCCTCGATACTGTAAAGAACTTACAACTAGCTGAAATACCACCTGCATTTTAGCCCTCCTCCAATCAACAGGCTGATTAGTAGGGTGAATAATCACAATAACATGTTTATACAGTCTCTAGGGCTGAATTAATACAATACCTTTAAAAGTCTCTAGGGGTTGAATATTATACAATAATTTATCAGTCCTCTGGGTGAATAATCACAATACTCATTTAACAGTCTTTTCTAGGGCTGAATGGGCTACAATACATTTAAACAGTCTCTAGGGCCTAGAATATATACAATACATTTAACAGTTCTCTAGGGGTGATATACAATACCTTACCAGTCTCTAGGGGTGAATAATACAATACATTTATACAGTCTCTAGGGGTGATAATACAATAATTTAAACAGTCTCTAGGGCTGAATAATACAATACTTTAACAAGTCTCCTAGGGGTGAATAAAAACAAATCACATTTACCAGTCTCTAGGGGTGAATAATACAAATACATTTAACGAGCCTCTAGGGCTCAGATTTACATTCAAGACATCTTAACAGTCTCTAGGGCTGACTAATACAAACATTTAACATCTCTAGGGCTGAATAATACAATACAACATTTTAAAGTCCCCTAGGGCTGAATAATCCAATACATTTAACTACAGTCTTAGGGGTGAATAATACAATACATTTAACAGCCTCTTAGGGCTGAATAACACAACACATTTAACAGTCTCTAGGGGGTGACATAATAACAATACATTTACAGTGCTCTGGGGTGTAATAATACAATCATTTAACACGTCTCTAGGGCTGAATAATACAATACATTTAACAGTCTCTAGGGCTGAATAATACAATACCATTTAACAGTCTCTAGGGGTGAATAATACAATACATTTTAACAGTCTCTAGGCTGAATAATACAATACATTTTACACAGTCCTCCTAGGGGTGAATAAATACAATACATTTAACAGTCCTCTAGGGGTGAAAAATACAATACATTTAACAGTTTCCCTCTAGGGGTGAATAATACACATACATTTAACAGTCTTACGGGGTGACACTAATGCTAGATAATCATTTAAGTCTCTTTAGGGGTGGCATACACTACATACATTTAACAGTCTCTAGGGGGTGAATAATACAAATAGGTTTCAATTACAGCCTCTAGGGCTGAAAACACAACCTATTTACACAGTCTCTAGGGCTGAATAATACAATATCATTTAAGCAGTCTCTAGGCGCTGAAATAATACATATTACATTTAACAGTCTCTAGGGCTGAATATATACGAATACATTTTACAGTCTTTTGGGGTGAAATAAATACGAATACATTTAACAGTTTACTCTTAAGGGCTTGAATAACACAACACATTTACCAGTTCTAGGGGTGAATAATACAATACATTTAACAGTCTCTCAAGGGGTGAATAGGATACACATACATTTAACAGTCTCTAGGGCTGAATAATACAATACATTTAACAGTCTCTAGGCTGAATAATACATAAATTTAACAGTCTCTAGGCTGCGTGAATAATACAATACATTTATATAACAGTCTCGCTAGGGCTGATAATACAATACATTTACAGTCTCTAGGGGTGAATATACAATACATTTAAGCAGCTCTCTTAATGGGCTGAATAATACAATACATTTAAAAGTTCTCTAAGGGGTGAAATAATAGCAATACATTTAACAGTCTCTAGGGCTGAATAATACATACATTTAACAGTTCCTTCTAGGGCTTGACTATATACAAATACAATTTATACAGTCTCTAGGGCTGGAATATACAATACATCTCTTAACAGTCCTCTAGGGGTGATAATAGCAATTACAATTATTATTAACAGTCTCTAGGGTCGACTAATACAAATATTCATCTCTAACAGTCTCTGGGCTCGCAATTATAATACACTTATACATTTTAACAGTCTCCTAGGGGTGAATAATAGCAATACATTTAACGTCCTCTCTAGGTGGCTGAATAATTACAATACATTTAACAGTCTCTAGGGCTGAATTAATACAATACATTTACCAGTCTCTCTAGGGCTGAATAATACAATACATTTTAACCCTCTCTAGGGGTGAATAATACAATACCTTAAACAGTCTCTAGGGCTGAATAATACAATACATTTAACAGTCTCTAGGGCTGAATAATAAATACATTTAACAGTGCTCTAGGGCTGAATAATAAATACATTTTAACAGTCTCTAGGGGTGCAATAATACTAATAACATTTAACAGTCTCTAGGGCTGCATAATTACATCTCATTTACACAGTCTCTAGGGGTGAATAACACAATAGACATTTAACAAGTTGCTCTAGGGGTGAATAATATCAATACAATTTACAAGTCTCTATGGTGCTGAATATATCAGATACATTTAACAGTTCTAGGGCTGCTAATACAATACATTTAACAGTCTTCTAGGGCTGATAATACAATACCTTTAACAGTCTCCTAGGGGTGAATAATACAATACATTTAACAGTCTCTAGGGGTGAATAATATAATACAATTTAAACAGTCTCTAGGGCTAATAAATACATACATTTAACAGTGCTCTAGGGCTGATAATACAATACATTTAACCCGTCTCTAGGGTGAATAATACAATCATTTAAACAGTTCTCTAGGGTGAATAATAAATACATTTAACAGTCTCTCTAGGGCTGAATAATACAATAACATTTCCAGTCTCTAGGGGTGAATAATACAACAATTTAACAGTCTCTAGGGGTGAAATAATACAATACATTTTAACGTCTCTAGGGGTGGAATAATACAAATAACATTTACAGTCTCTAGGGTGAATAATACATACATTTAACAGTCTCTCTAGGGCTGAATAATACAATACATTTAACAGTCCTCTAGGGCTGAATAATTACAGACACATTTAACAGTCTCCTAGGGTGAATCATCCAACACATTTAACAGTTCTAGGGTGAATAATACAAACATTTAACAGTCTCTAGGGGTGAATAATACAACACATTTGAACAGTCTCTAGGGGTGAAATAATACAACATTTAACAGTACTCTAGGGGTGCATAATACAACACATTTAAAGCAGTCTTAGGGTGAATAATAAAACACATTTAACAGTCTCTGGGGTGAATAATACAACAACATTTAACAGTCTCTAGGGGTGAATAATACAACACATTTAAACAGTCCTAGGGGTGAATAATACAACACATTTAACAGTCTCTAGGGGTGAACTAATACAATACATTTAACGTCTGCTAAGGGGGTGAATATACAATACATTTAACAAGTCTCTAGGGGTGAATAATACAACAAGACATTTAACAAGTCTCTAGGGGTGGAATAAATACAACACATTTAACAGTCTCTAGGGGTGAATAATACAACACATTTAACAGTCTCTAGGGTGAATAATACAACACATTTAAGCAGTTCTCTAGGGTGAATAATACAAACACATTTCACAGTCTTCTAGGGGTGAATAATACAAACACATTTAACAGTCTCTAGGGTGAATAATTAGCAATATCATTTAACATGTCTCTAGGGGTGACTAATACAATACATTTACAAGCCTCTAGGGGTGAATAATACAATAATTTAACAGGCCTCTAGGGTGAATTATAATACAATACATTTAACAGTCTCTAGGGCTGAGATCAATACAACACATTTTACAGTCTCTAGGGGTGAATAATAACAATACATTTAACAGTCTCTCGGGCTGAATAATAGCAATACATTTAACAAGCCTCCTAGGGGTGAATAATACAATACATTTAACAGTCTCTAGGGTGAATAATCATACATTTACAGCCTCTAGGGCTGATAATACAATGAGCATTTAACAGCCTCTAGGCTGAATAATCAATACATTTGCAGTCCTCTAAGGGCTGAATAAATACAACACATTTAAACGTCTCCTAGGGGTGATATACAATACATGTTAACCGTCTCTAGGGCCTGAATAATCATACATTTAACAGCCTCCTAGGGGTGAATAATCCAATACATTTAACAAGTCTCCTAGGGGTGAATAATACAATACTTTACAGCCTCTAGGGCTGAATAATACAATTCATTTAACAGTCTCTAGGGGTGAATAATAAACACATTTAAAGTCCTCTAGGGGTGAATAATACAATACATTTAACAGCCTCTCTAGGGGTGAATAATACAATCCATTTAACAGTCTTCTAGGGGTGAATAATTACAATACATTTAACAGTCTCCTAGGGGTGCATATCAATACATTTTAACAGCCTCTAGGGGTGAATAATACAATACATTTAACAGTCTCTAGGGGTGAATAATAAATCATTTCACAGTCTCTAGGGGTGAATAATACAATACATTTAACAGCCTCTAGGGGCTGAATAACACAACACATTTAACAGTCTTAGGTGCTGAATAATACCAATAAACTTTAACAGTCTCTGGGCTGAAAAATACAATACATTTAACAGTCTCTAGGGCTGAATAATACAATACATTTAACAGTCTCTAGGCTGAAATAATACCATACATTTAAGCAGTCTCTAGGGGTGATAATACAATACATTTAACAGTCCTCTCTGGGCTGAATAATCAATAATTTTAACCGTCCTCTAGGGCGAATAATCAATACATTTAACAGTCTGCTAGGGCTGAATAATACAATACATTTAACAGCTCTAGGGCTGAATATACAATACATTTAACAGTCCTCTAGGCTGAATAATACAATACATTTAACAGTCTCCTAGGGGGAATAATACAATAAATTTAAAGTCCTAGGGCCTGAATAATACAAATACATTTAACAGTCCTTCTAGGGGTTAATAATCAAATACAATTTAACAGTCTCTAAGGGCTGAATATACAATATTTAACAGTCTCTAGGGGTGAATAATACAATACATTTAACAGTCTCTAGGGGTGAATAATACATACTTTAACAGTCTTCTAGGGGCTGAATAATACAATACATTTAACAAGTCTCTAGGGTGATAATACAATAAACATTTAAACAGTATCTAAGGGTGAATAATACAATACATTTAACAGTCTCTAGGGCTGAATAATATAAAAATACATTTAACAGTCTCTAGGGCTGAAATAATACAATACCATTTAACCGTCTTCTAGGGCTGAATAATACAATACATTTAACAGTGCTCTAAGGGTGAATAATACAATACATTTAACAGTCCTCTAGGGGTGAATAATACAATACTTTTAACATCTCTAGGGCTGAATATACAATATTTAACAGTCCGTCTAGGGGTGAATAATACAAAATACATTTAACAGTCCTCTGGGTGAATAATACAATACAATTTAACAGTCTCTAGGGTGAATAATACAATACATTTAACAAGTCTCTAGGGCTGATAATACAATACATTTAACAGTCTCTGGGGTGAATATACAATACATTTAACAGTCTCTAGGTGGAATAATACAATACATTTTAACAGTCCTCTAGGGGTGAATTAATACAAATACATTTAAAGTCTCTGGGGTGATAATACAAACAGTCTCTAGGGGTGAATAAAAAAAATTACAAAACCAGTCTCTAGGGGTGAACTAATACAACAGTCTCTAGGGGTGAATAATACAACAGTCTCTAGGGGTGAATAATACAACAGTCTATAGGGGTGATAATACAAACGGTCCTCTAGGGTGAATAATACACGTCTCTCGGTGAACTAATACAAACAGTCTCTAGGGCTGAATAATTCCCAGTCTCTAGGGCTGAATAATACAAACAGTCTCTAGGGGTGAATAATTACAACAGTCTCTAGGGGTGAATAATACAACAGTCTCTAGGGCTGAATAATACAAACAGTCTCTAGGGGTGAATAATACAACAGTCTCTAGGGCTGAATAATACAATACATTTAACAGTTCTAGGGGTGATGTATTACTGTGGTTTACCATTAGTGTATAATATCACAGAGAAATGCTGTTTTTAGGCTAATAAAAGAGACAGGAGGAAATAGCCCGAGCGGAAGAGAGAGAGGAAAGGAGAGGAGACAGGAGGAAATGAGGAGCGAGAGAGAGAGGAAACGGAGAGAAGAGACAGAAGGAAATAGAAGAGCGAGAAGAAGAGGAAGGAGAGAGAGACAGGAGGAAATAGAGGCGAGAGAGAGAGAGGAAGAAGGAGAAGAGAGTCCAGGAGGAATAGAGAGCGAGAGAGAGAGGAAAGGAGAGAGAGACAGGAGGAAATGAGAGCGAGAGAGAGAGGAAAGGAGAGAGAGACAGGAGGAAATAGAGAGCGAGAGAGAGCGGAGGAGAGAGAGACAGAAAAGGGGAAGGAGAGGAGAACTTAGAGAGAGCGAAAGAGGAAAGGAGGGAGAGAGCGAGGAGGGCCAAGAGAAGGTGAAATAGATAAGAGAAGGACGTGTAAAAGAAAGAGAGAAAGCAGAAAAATAGAAGAGTGTGAAAGGAAGAGCTGACAACACCCATCGACTCAAACTTTTACACCGTAAAGGATCTCTGTGTTCCTTGCTCTGTTCATCTTTCCCTCGATCCTGACTTGTCTACCAGTCCCTCCCGTTGAAAAACATCCCCACAGCATGATGCTGCCACCACCATGCATCACCGTAGGGATGCTGCCAGGTTTTCTCCAGACACGACGCTTGGCATTCAGGCCAAAGAGTTCAATCTTGGTTTCATCAGACCAGAGAATCTTGTTTCTCATGGTCTGAGAGTCTTTAGGTGCCTTTTGACAAACTCCAAGCAGGCTGTCATGTTCCTTTTACTGAGGAGTGGATTCCGTCTGGCCACTCTACCATAAAGGCCTGATTGGTAGAATGCTGCAGAGATGGTTGTCCATCTGGAAGGTTCTCCCATCTCCACAGAGGAACTCTGGACGCACTGTCAGTGACCGTCGGGTTCTTGGTCACCTCCCTGATCAAGACCCTTCTCCCCTGATTGCTCAGTTTGGCCGTGCAGCCAGCTCTAGGAAAAGCCTCAGTGATTCCAAACTTCTTCCATTTAAGAATGATGGAGGCCACTATGTTCTTAGGGACCTTCAATGCTGCAGAAATGTTTTGGTACCGTTCCCCAGATCTGTGCCTCGACACAATCCTGTCTTGGAGCTCTACGGACAATTCCTTCCACCTCATGGCTTGGTTTTTGCTCTGACATTCACTGTCAACTGTGGGACCTTATATAGACAGGTGTGTGCTTTTCCAAATCATGTCCAATCAATTGAATTTACCACAGGTGGACTCCAATCAAGTTGTAGAAACATCTCCAGGATGATCAATGGAAACAGGATGCAGTTCAATTTCGAGTCTCATATCAAAGGGTCTTAATATTTGTGTAAATAAGGTATCTCTGTTCATTATATTTGATACATTTGCTGTTTTCACTGTCATTACGAGGTATTGTGATGTCATTACAGGGTATTGTGATGTCATTACAGGGTATTGTGTGTAGATTGCAGAGGAAGTTTTATTTGATCCATTTTAGAATAAGGCTGTAACGTAACAAGGCTGTAACAATAACAAGGCTGTAACAATAACAAGGCTGTAACAGTAACAAGGCTGTAACAGTAACAAGGCTGTAACGTAACAGGGCGGTAACGTAACAAGGCGGTAACGTAACAAGTGCTGTAACGTAAAGCTAGCGTGCTGTAACGTAACAAGGCTGTAACGTAACAAGGCTGTACGTAACAAGGCTGTAAGCAGTAACAAGGCTGTAACAATAACCAGGCTGTAAATAACACGGGTACAACGCTGTACGTAACAAGGCTCGTAAGTAACACAGGCTGTAACCTAAACAAGGCTGTAACAAAACAAGGCTGTAACAAATAACAAGGCTGTAAATAACAAGGCTGTAACAATAACAAGGCTGTTCAGCAAACAACAGTCCCTATCTATTACTTAAGACATGAAGGTCATCTCAGAAGATTCAAGCAACTTTGAAAGTTTCTTCAAGTGGGCAGTAGCAAAAACCCATCAAGCCGCTATGATGAAACTGTCTCTTATGAGGACCACCACAGAAAGGAAGAACCAGAGTTACTCTGCTGGCAGAGGAATTATGTTTCATTAGTTACCAGCCTTAGAAATGCAGCCAAATCAAATGCTTCACAGAGTTCAAGTAACCAGACACATACACATCAACTGTTCAGAGCGAGACTGCGTGAATCAGGGCTTCAATGGTCGAATGGCTGCAAAGGAACCACTACTGAAGGAACCGTTATAAGAGAGACTTGCGTTGGAAACTCATGAAGCACGGGACATGGACATTAGAAGGTGGAAATTCTCTCTTTGCTGATGAGTCCAAATTTGAGATTTTGGTTCCAGAACACTGTCTTTTGTGAGGCGCAAAGTAGGTGAAGCGAATGATCTCTGCATGTGTGGTTCCCATCGTGAGTGCATGAAGAGGAGGTGTGATGGTGGCTTTTCTGGTGACACTGTGTGTAATTTAGAAATTCAAGGCAACTTAACCATCATGGCTTCCACAGCATTCTACAGTGATAAACCATCCCATCTTGTTGGGCTTAGTAGGACTACACTTTGTTTTTCACAAGGACAATACCCCAACACACCCGCTCCAGGCTGTGGAAAGGGCTAATTGACCAAGAAGGAGAGTGATGGAGTGCTCCATCAGATGACGGCTCACAATCACCGACCTCAACCCAATTGAGGATGGTTTTGGATGAAGTTGGACGCAGAGTGAAGGAAAGTGA
>NW_019945334.1:54131-75998 GCF_002910315.2 Salvelinus sp. IW2-2015
CCAAAATCTTGCTATGTCTGCATGGAGAGTCTCCCCAATGAATGGGGGAAGAGGTGCATTTATCCTGGGACCACACCGAGCCCAGGTGTGTCCCGTTTTCACTGACGACCCTCCCGGCTCCGCCCACCGACATCCTATTAACTTCTTATGGCTGCAATCCGCTAACGGGATCGATATGACAACAGCCATTGAAAGTGCAGGCGCCAAATTCAAAACACAGAAAACTCATAATTAAAATTCCTCAAACATACATGTGTCTATATCATTTAAAGGTAATCTTGTTGTTAATCCACCAAATTGACCGATTTTCAAATATGCTTTTCAGCGGAAAGCACTACAAATGTATATGTTAGCTACCACCAAACCACAATAAGCACAGCCATTTTCCCAGCTAATATAGCATCACAAAAAAGCAGAAATAGAGATAAAATTAATCACTACCTTTGATCTTCATCAGATGACACTCATAGGACTTCATGTTACACAATACTGCATGTTTTGTTTGATAAGTTCATATAAAAATTCTGAGTTACATTGGCGCGTTACATTCACTAGTTCCAAAAACATCAAGTGATTTTGCATAGCCACATCGTTTCAACAGAAAATACTCATCATAAATGTAGATGATAATACAAGTATACACATGTAAATTATAGAAATACCTCTCCTTAATGCAACCACTGTCAGATTAAAAAAAAAAAAATTGCAGAAAAAGCAAACCATGCAATAATCTGAGACGGCGCTCAGAACAATAGCCAAATTAGCCGCCATGTTGGAGTCAACAGAAACCAGGAAAATACATGATAAATGTTTCCTTTTGAACTTCATCAGAATGCAGTCCTAGGAATCACAGGTCTACAATAAATGCTTGATTTGTTCGATAATGTCCGTTATTTATTTATGTCCAATTAGCTACTTTGGTTAGCGCGTTTGGTAAACAATTCCAAAGTCACAAAGCGCGTCCACTATAACGTGACGAAATGTCCAAAAGTTCCATAACAGTCAGTAGAAACATGTCAACGATGTACTGAATCAATCTTTAGAATGTTGTTAACATACATCTTGAATAACGTTCAAACCGGAGAATTAGATTGACTTCAGTTGAGCGATGGAACGGAGCTGCCTATCATGTGAACGCGCGTGGTCAAAGCATGGTCAGATCGTGGCAGTGGTGACTAATTCCTGTCTCCTTCGGCCCCCTTCACATTAGTCATCAGACAAAGTCTTATTGACTGTTGACATCTAGTGGAAGCCGTAGGAAGGGAAAACTCATTCTATCTCGCTGTAATTTCAATGAGAGCATGGTTGAAAATCTGCCACCTCAGAAAAAAAATCCAAACAGTAAGTGGAACTTCTCAGTTTTTGCCTGCCATATGAGTTCTGTTATACTCACAGACATAATTCAAACAGTTTTAAAACTTCAGAGTTTTCTATCCAATTACTAATAATACTATGCCAAATATTAGCAACTATGACTGAGGAGCAGGCCGTTTTACTCTGGGCACCTCGTGCACCTTTCATCCAAGCTACTCAATACTGCCCCTGCAGCCATAGAAGTTAAGGAAAACAAGAGCAAAGAGAATTTGGCAGACAGAGTGGAAGGTCATCACAGGTGACAGAAGTGAGTGCTACGGGGGATAGTCATTTAGTTCACTACCTTCGCTTTCTTGGGTACAGGAACAATGGTGGAGATCTTGAAGCAAGTGGGGACCGCAGACTGGGATAGGAACGATTGAATAGGTCCGTAAACACTCCAGCCAGCTGGAGGACGTGGCTAGGGATGCTGTCTGGCAGCTGGTCTACTTATGCTCTGAGGCGCGCGCTAGGGATGCTGTCTGGACCGGCAGCCTTGTGAGGGTTAACACAATTAAATGTCTTACTCACGGGCTCCCGAGTGGTGCAGAGATCTAAGGCACTGCATCGCAATGCTAGCTGTGTCACTACAGATCTGGTTCGATCCCAGGATGTGTCGCAGCCAGCGTGACCGGAGACCCATGAGGCGGCGCACAATTGGCCCAGCGTAGTCCGGGTTAGGGGAGGTTTTGGCCGGCCCCAGTTGTCCTTGTCCCATCGCGCTCTAGCGACTCCTGTGGCGGGCTGGGCGCAGTTCACGCTGACTCGGTCGCCAGTGTACGGGTTTTCCTCCGACACATTGTGGCGGCTGGCTTCCGGGTTAAGCAAACATTGTGTCAAGAAGCAGGGTCGTGTTTCGGACGCATGGCTCTCGACCTTCGCCTCTCTCGTGCCATACGGGAGTTGTAGCGATGGGACAAGACTGTAACTACCTATTGGATAACATGAAAAAGGAAGTAAAGCTTGTCCGGGAGCAAGACGTCGGTGTCGTGGCTGGTTTCCCTTGATGATCTGTGATTCTCTGGAGTCTCGTGACTGAGCCGTTAAAATGTGACCCCACTTTGCCTCTGTACTGACGTGTTTGATTGCCTTACGGAGGGTATAGCTGGACTGGTTTCTATTCGGTCATATTCCCAGTCACCTTGTCATGGTTAAATGCGGTGGTTCGTGCTCAGTTTTGCATGAATACTGCCACCTAGCCACAGTTTTTGGTTTGGATAGGTTTTAATCGTCAGTGGGAAAACATCCCCTGTACACTTCCTGATGAACTAAGTCATTATATACGTCAATATTATTCTGAGGCAACATGGAACATGTACCAGTCCGCGTGATCAAAATAGTCTTGAAGCATAGATTCTGATTGGTCAGACCAGCGTTGAATAGACTTTAGCACGGGTACTTCCTGTTTTGAGTTTCTGCCTATAGAATGGGGAGGAGCAACCAGCCAGGTGTGTTGATATTTACAGGGTAAATCCTTTGTAATCCTTGCCCTAGCCATAAGCTCAGTTTCTAAAATCCAATAAACAAATTGAAGCCAAGGTTTATGTCCGGCAAAAAGTGCAGCAGCATCCCCAGTCAGGGGAAATTACTGTGAGAAGATGAACTGAAAATCCATGCAAAGATTTCCTCTCAATCTAATACATTTAGTCATTCTGTCAGCAACTTGGTATGCTCCACATCACTTCCCAATCCATTCAAAATCCTTTCACTCAGCTAAACATCTTTCTTGGCCATTGTGGCTTTCTCAAGAAATTGGCATGGGGCTGTTTTTGAAGGGAGGGCCTTGACACTGCAGAAACCTCTCAAACATTGTGGTTTGGGGGAGTTTTTATAAACCAGACTGTAAATCCTGTGGGAGGGTAAAGCTACTAAATTCAGTGGTTGGCTGAGTGTTGAGGCAGAGACTTGTTTAATCTATCAGTTTTGTCCTTTCCTCAGCATGCGGCTGTTGGAACCCAGAATGGACAAGCACTTCACTGTGTGTACAGCCTGCCACGGAATGAAAGTGTTTGTTGTTTTGTGCGGAGTATGAGGGAACCTAGAATAGAGAGTTAGTCATCTCTTGGCGTTTCCCTGCGCCTCTGGTTCACGTCCTTTTCCGTTTCATTCTCCTTAGTCATTCAATACACGAAGCAACTTATCAATGAAAGTAGTCTAAATGTATCAGGTCATTTATCATGGTATTTTATATTCTTGGACAGGCATGGTGAATAGAATTTCACAGTCCGTATCATTCAGACAGTAAGAGCGTTCAAGAGTATCTAAATCATTATCACCCTCAGAGATCCTCAAGTTGGTGATGTACCCAACTGTTCCAGCCTCTCACCACGCACAAGGAAACAACCACTCAAGGACCAGGAACCAACCATCACCACTCAGCCCTGTGCCTAAGTGAACACTACTACTGTACTATGCTCAAAGTACAGAGGATGTTAATGGCTTCAGTGACCTTAACTCTTCAGTTCAGAGGTTGGCTAGGTTAACCACTGTGAACATGAGAACATTTACTCCAGTATTAATATCCCTATAGAATTTCTTAGACACGATTTACACGCCAACAGACTCTGAGGCTCAGCACCCAGCGTCTTATAGAAGCTTCTGTTGCGCGCCAGCTCCCAGCATCTTAAAGGAGCCTTCTGTTGAGGCCTCAGCACCCAGCATCTTAAAGGAGCTTCTGTTGAGGCCTCAGCACCCAGCGTCTTAAAGGAGCTTCTGTTGAGGCCCAGCTCCCAGGTCTTAAGGAGCTTCTGTTGGGCCCAGCTCCCAGCATCTTTAAAGGAGCTTCTGTTGAGGCCTCAGCACCAGCGTCTTAAAGGAGCCTTCTGTGAGCCTCAGCTCCCAGCTTTAAAGGAGCTCCTGAGACCTTGTGGTAACAAAAAGCCTCTCCTACTGATGCTTAGTAGTTGCCATCTGGAGAATCCCTTTAATTCAACACCTCCTGGACACTTAACCTGTCATCGTCACCCTGTTGTTTCTAATGTCGTTTCCATGCCACCACGATGGTCTCATTAGTTTCCCAGGGATCTAAAGGAGGCTGTAAAATAAGTCACAGCCCAACCTCAAATTTGCAAAGGAGATATGATCGAGAAGAGCGGCCGATTCTCTCCAGGGTAGTTTCTTTTAACCCTCTGTTGTAGCCGCTTGTTTTATTTATTTTCCATCTAGCCAATCTAGAAATCAAGAATGAGCAATGAGTGGACTGCAGTGTAGAAAATAATATTATTCTGCAGTAAGTTTCAGGACTAGCCTGCTTCTGTAATGCCTGTCTGGAAAGTGGTTTGAGAAACAAAGTGCATTAGAGTTGTGTTTGTTCTGTTGCGTCTTTAATGGCTTTCACTTTGAGGATAGGGTTCTTTGTGTAGGCTTGCCTGCTGGCTCAATGTGTCTCCATAACGCCCAGGAACAGAACAGGTTGACAGCAGGGTGATTACCTGTCCTGTCCCATCACTCAGCACACTGCAGCCACAGTTTGGCCACGTCATGCATCATAAACTGACACAGAGTGATTACGATGTCATTAGGCCTCTCACCCAGCTCGCCGCCACATTGATTTGCTAGCTCTTCTCTCCCAGTGAGTGAACAAAAATGTACATATATTATCTCCCCACAAATATACCCACAGATCAAACTGGATGATGGTATTTTGAGTATTCAGGCTGCATTCTTCACACGGTTCCGCACATTCTGTCACACGGTTCTGGTTAAAGTTTGGACAACTACTCATTCAAGGGTTTTTCTTTATTTGACTTTTTCTACATTGTAGAATAATTGTGAAAATATAAAACTACGAAATAACACATATGGAATCATGTAGTAACCAAAAAAGTATTAAACAAATCAAAATATATTTTATATTTGAGTTTCTTCAAAGTAGCCACCCTTTGCCTTGATGACAGCATTGCATTCTCTTAACCTCTCTAGGGGGTGTGGGACGGTAGCGTCCCACCTGGCCAAYATCCAGTGAAATTGCAGAGTGCCAAATTCARAAACAGAAATACTCATAAAAATGCATAAAACATACAAGTGTTAYACATCGGTTTAAAGATKAACTTCTTGTTAATCCAACCATTGTGTCAGATTTCAAAAAGGCTTTACGGCGAACGCATACCATGCGATTTATCTGAGAACAGCACCCACAGACAAATCATTACAAACAGTTACCAGCCAAGTAGAAGAGTTACACAAGTCAAAATAGCGATAAAATGTATCACTTACCTTTGATCTTCATACGGTTGCACTCACAAGACTCCCATTTACTCAATAAATGTTTGTTTTGTTCGATAAAGTCAAAAACCAATAAAGCCAAAAACCTCAGTTTTGTTCAGTAATCCACAGGCTCAAAGGCAGTCAAAACAGGCAGACAAATCCGAGAAGTATCAATAAAGTTCATAGAAACATGTTTATAATCAATCCTCAGGTTGTTTTTAGTCATAATAATCAATATTTCAGCCGGACAAAAGCTTTGTCAATATAAAAGGAAATCAAGAAAGGCGCGCTCTCGGTCGTGCACATGAAAAACCTCTGGGACACTGCAGTGTCCACTTATTCAGAGTGGTCTTACTCCCTAATTTTTCAGAATATAAGCCTGAAACAATTTCTAAAGACTGTTGACATCTAGTGGAAGCCATAGGAAGTGCAATTTGAGTCCTAAGTCAACTGAATCTGTATAGGCAGTCAATGGGATAACTACAAACATTTTTAAAAAATCCCACTTCCAGGATGAATTTTTCTCAGGTTTTTGCCTGCCATTTCAGTTCTGTTATACTCACAGACATTATTTTAACAGTTTTAAAAACTTTGGAGTGTTTTCTATCCAAATCTACTATATGCATATCCTAGCTTCTGGGCCTGAGTAGCAGGCAGTTTACTTTGGGCACGCTTTTCATCCGGAGGTGAAAATAGTGCCCCCTACCCGAGTGAGGTTAACCAGCTTCATAAGGAAATGCTTTTCCAACAGTCTTGAAGGAGTTCCCACATATGCTGAGCACTTGTTGGCTGCTTTTCCTTCACTCTGCGGTCCAACTCATCTCAGACCATCTCAATTGGGTTGAGGTCGGGTGATTGGAGGCTAGGTCATCTGATACAGCACTCCTTCACTCTCCTTCTTGGTCAAATAGCCCTTACACAGCCTGGAGGTGTGTTTTGGGTCATAGTCCTGTTGATAAAAAAATCGTCCCACTAAGCACAAACCAGATGGGATGGTGTATTGATGCAGTATGCTGGGGTAGCCATGCTGATTGTGTGCCTTGAATTCTAAATAAATCAGACTGTCACCAGCAAAGCTCCATCACACCTCCTCCTCCATGCTTCACGTGGGAACCACACATGCAGAGATCATCCGTTCACCTTCTCTGCGTCTCACAAAGACACAGCGGTTGGAAGCAAAAATCAAAGCATTTGGACTCATCAGACCAAATTACAGATTTCCACCGGTCTAATGTCTATTACTCGTGTTTCTTGGCCCAAGCAAGTCTCTTCTTCTTCTCTTCCACTTTAGTAGGTTTCTCTGCAGTAATTCGACCATGAAGCCTGATTCACGCAGTCTCCTCTGAACAGTTGATGTTGAGATGTGTCTGTTACTTGAACTATGGAAGCATTTATTTAGGCTGGAATCTGAGGTGCAGTTAACTCTAATGAACTTATCCTCTGCAGCAGAGGTAACTCTGGGTCTTTCTTTTCTGTAGCGGTCCTCATGAGAGCCAGTTTCATCATAGTACTTTATGTTTTTTGCAACTGCACTTGAAGAAACTTTCGAAGTTCTTGATATTTTCCGTATTGACTGACCATGTCTTAAAGTAATGATAGACTTTCATTTCTCTGATTATTTGAGCTGTTCTTGCCATAATATGGACTTGGTATTTTACCAAATAGGGCTTCTTCTCTATACCACCCCTACCTTGTCACAACACAACTGATTGGCTCAAACGCATTAAGAAAGAAAGAAATTCCATAAATTAACTTAGCAGGACACCTGTTAATTGAAATGATTCCAGGTGACTACCTCATGAAGCTGTTTGAGAAATGCCAAGAGTGTGCAAAGCTGTCATCAAGGCAAAGGTGGCTACTTTGAAGAATCTCAAATATATTCTGATTTAACACTTTTTGGTTACTACATGATTCCATATGTGTTATTACATAGTTTTGATGTATTCACTATTATTCTACAATGTAGAAAATAGTAAAAATAAAGAAAAACCCTTGAATGAGTAGGTGTCCAAACTTTTGACTGTACTGTATGCCAAACAACCATTGCTTTCTAAGTTTAACAAACCATACAATTACGTGGAATATATCACCCGCTTTTTATGCGACCATGTTTCCAAAAACTCATCTGTTCTAGATTAAGCATTCAAAGATGTCTGCAGATAGAATGGGTTGTCAGCTATGACATTGCACCTTGAGTTTGAAAAAATATATATATTTGGTTATTGAACTACAGTAAGTGAAGTGGATTTACATCTGGTAACATAATTACATCATGGGTCCCTGATCTATACTACACAGAAATGCATCAGTATGGATATGAATGTCATTCTCTGTTTACAAGTTTGGACATCACTGCACAGCACAATACAGAATAGTAGAGTACAGTGGAGTTCTGTACAGTAGAGTACATTACAATATACTGTGATGTACTCTTCTTTTATTGTACTGTACTCATTGTATTGTACTGTCCAAACTTGTGAAAAATACGTCTACAATAAGTTCAGATTTGGTCCAGTCCGGTCACGTCTGTGGACGTTAACATCAAGGCCAGGATGGACTGACCAAGTTTCAACTACTTTTCAACGTCCATGGACGTCCGGTGGGTCGGTGCTCAGTGGCTGAGGATGCTGGTTTCAGTTAATGGAAAAGAGAGGGTGGGTGTCTCTAAGAGCTGGGAGAGGTGACATTTAAGTGGAGAGAGAGGAGCAGTCTGACTGTTTTAATAGTCTTGATTTGACCAACAGAAAGAGCTATGAGTTGAACATAACAGTATGTCAGTGGAAGGGAGACAGTAGCAGGTGACCCAACTTGATTTGTGACTATTTTGAGTTCCCGTTGTAGCAATCCATTGCAGTAATTCGGAATTACAAGTTAATACGAATTACAAGTTTTAAAATAATTTCATGATTTATAAATAAAATGTAATTAATACTTGTTACTCCGTGAACTTTAATTATCCTCATGAGAGAAATTACAAAAATGTCTGAAAGATATCTGGGTTTTAGGTAACGGAATCACAAGGCAGAAAGCAATATTTCTATAACTTACAGAAAGTAAACATTTCTCAAATGAAATATGTGATATTAGTTTGCTGTTGGTTTAACGTCAACGTTATTGTGGTTTGATGTATTTCTGATACTTTAAGACGTTTTCTGGTAGATGTTTATCCACATATATAAGCCTTTACTTCTGCCCAAAAAATTTGTGATGGCGTATGTTTGAAAAATGTATCTATCCTTAATTTCCCAAAAGATGCACTCTTAGCTTTCATATACACCCAATTTAATATGCTCCTATGAACTTCTCATGTTGATTCTCAAGGGTCTTTTACATGGAAATGCCAGTGGTGGCAGGCAAATTGTTGTATTTAAACATTATTCATGTGGTCAATAGCCTATAAGCTGCATGTCAATTGTTATTTACTCAAGCCTAATTGGATCCTGCATTGCAAAAAATAAAATAAAATTGGAGCAGGGAGTGGTTTATGCCCAATTAATGCACAGTGTTGGCTGTGCCCTGTTCCTCACGCAGATCAGAGCTAATCATTTTGAAGCACTCTAATGTTGACTGCCTTGAATTAATGAGCACTGAGCTCAGGTCACCATGGAGCTTAAATCAGCCGGTATCTCTGTCTCGTTATCTCTCTCTCTCTCTCTGATGCATTGAGCGCACACACACACCGCCTCTCTTTTCCCTGCACCGTCATAGTGCCTCGGAATCAATTACTGTCCCTCGCCGCCTGTTCCTTCACCACAACCAAGTCTTTAATTGAGGGATTAGGGATCGTGTCCATGAGGTGATGTGTGTCAGATCTGGCTGAATTAGTGACAATCAGTCCATGATATGATGCGGTGTCAGATCTGGCTGAATTAGTGACAATCAGTCCATGAGATGATGCGGTGTCAGATCTGGCTGAATTAGTGATGATCAATCCATGAATGATGATGCGGTGTCAGATCTGGCTGAATTAGTGATGATCAGTCCATGAGGTGATGCGGTGTCAGATCTGGCTGAATTAGTGATGATCAGTCCATGAGATGATGCGTGTCAGATCTGGCTGAATAGTGACAATCAGTCCATGAGGTGATGTGGTGTCAGATCTGGCTGAATTATGATGATCAGTCCATGATGTGATGCGGTGTCAGATCTGGCTGAATTAGTGATGATCAGTCCATGGTGATGTGGTGTCAGATCTGGCTGAATTAGTGACAATCAGTCCATGAGGTGATGTGGTGTCAGATCTGGCTGAATTAGTGACAATCAGGCATGAGTGATGTTGTGTCAGAATGGCTGAATTAGTGACAATCAGTCCATGAGATGATGCGTGTCAGATCTGGCTGAATTAGTGACAATCAGTCCATGAGATGTAGTGGTGTCAGATCTGGTCTGAATTATGATGATGAGTCCATGATATGATGCGGTGTCAGATCTGGCTGAATTAGTGAAATCAGTCCATGAGATGATCGGTGTCAGATCTGGCTGAATTAGTGATGATCAGTCCATGAGATGATGCGGTGTCAGATCTGGCTGAATTAGTGACAATCAGTCCATGATATAATGCGGTGTCAGATCTGGCTGAATTAGTGATGATCAGTCCATGAGATGATGCGGTGTCAGATCTGGCTGAATTAGTGATGATCAGTCCATGAGATGATGCGGTGTCAGATCTGGCTGAATTTGTGATGATCAGTCATGAGATGATGCGGTGTCAGATCTGGCTGAATTAGTGATGATCAGTCCATGAGATGATGCGGTGTCAGATCTGGCTGAATTAGTGATGATCAGTCCATGAGATGATGCGGTGTCAGATCTGTCTGAATTAGTGATGATCAGTCCATGATATGATGCAGTGTCAGATCTGTGTGGCAGAGAAGAGCGGGAGGAGACGAGAGGGAGACCAGAGGAGGGAGAGTGCTTAACACCAGTCTCTCTCTCCTTCTCTGACCTCCAGTGGTTGGGATTGAAGCAGTTCAATGCCTTCCTGTCCAGCTAATCATGGTGGTGAGCAGAGAGAGGAAGAGAGGAGAGAGGGGCCAAGTCCACAAACAACCACCCTTTGACTAATCAAGCATCAGTTTACATCAAGGCCTTACTGGCATTCCTGGATGTCTCCCATGTGTTGAGACACACTTCCTCTCTGTGCATCCCTCCCACACAGATCTGCTGCTGTATACAGAGCTTTTTAAGTGATGTGTCTTCCCCCTTCTCTCTTGCAGATGGAATCTCCTGTCTCCACACCGGCCCCCTCCCCCTCCACATCCTGGCCGCCGTGGGCGACAACATCGCGTCCCCGTGCGAGCAGATAATGGTGCGCACGCGCTCGGTGGCGTCCAACACATCAGACGCGTCCCTGGCCACGGAGCCCGATTGCCTTGGTCCCTGCGAGCCCGGGACTAGCGTCAACCTGGAGGGCATTGTGTGGCAAGAGACCGAAGACGGTGAGTAGGCTAACATTAGCCACTGCATAGCCCGACAATTGGTCCACTGGTGTTGAACAGACAGAACAGCTGTGTTCTATTGGGCCTCAACACGTTTTGTTCAGTCTGGCCTTGAAGATAACAGAAAGCACTTGTTTTACTCTGCCCACGGGTAAAGACGCACATGTGCATCACCTCTAACATTTGCTCATTCAAGCCTTCCACTGAGGTCAAAGTTCAAGGTCTGTTGTTATTATAGTCCCACTAGCTTTCTCAGGAATTTGCCTAAAGTTCATGTTATGCTGCAAAGACCGACCTATTGAATGTCTCCTGACTCAAACCATGACTGTGAAGCTGCTTTCAGTCAATGAAATCACACTACTGGGGGCGGGTTTGGCCTGACTGGGCGGGTGTTGGCCTGACTGGGGGCGGGTGTGCCTCTTTTATATTTCCATGTTGCACAATTTGGACAATTTTAGCAGTAGTTGGCACTTGGCAGGTAGATGGGATCTTCCTGGATAGAAAGATGGGCAGTTCCTGGATGGCCTTAATGATTTGTTAGTATCCATACTCAACAGAACCCCTGGCAACACAAAGCCAGACTTCTTTTCAACTCTGCCTGATGGGTAGTAGGCCATGGCAACTCCACAACGTCGGCCTGAGTGAAATGCTACTTCTTGATCACACACATGCTATACATTCATTCCATTTGAAATGTGTATCACCAGCAGACCCAGTTTACAGGGCCTGAATAACTTCCCCTAATCTTCTGTCACACATGCAAAATAATGCAAACACCTCATCTTCAAAGCGGTGCATGTTCAATCGCTCGGTAAGCATGCGGGGTACAAATCGCCCACACTGCCACAGTCAGTGCGCCCTTCGATGCGTCCGTTCTGCGCCACTGAATATAAAGGCCGCCGCCTCATCAACATTCCAGTCCTCCGTGGCGGCTCCAGCCGTGGGCACTGGGTTCTATTCATCCCAGTCCTCCAGACGGCTCCAGGCGTGGGCACTGGGTCTTAGTCATCCCAGTCCTCCATGACGGCTCCAGCCGTGGGCACTGGGTCTTATTCATCCCAGTCCTCCATGGCGGCTCCAGCCGTGGGCACTGGGTCTTATTCATCCCAGTCCTCCATGACGGCTCCAGCCGTGGGCACTGGGTCTTATTCATCCCAGTCCTCCATGACGGCTCCAGCCGTGGGCACTGGGTCTTATTCATCCAGTCCTCCATGACGGCTCCAGCCGTGGGCACTGGGTCTTAGTCATCCCAGTCCTCCATGGCGGCTCCAGCCGTGGGCACTGGTCTTATTCATCCCAGTCCTCCATGACGGCTCCAGCCGTGGGCACTGGTCTTAGTCATCCAGTCCTCCATGGCGGCTCCAGCCGCTACTACATCTGTTAGTGACATGTCCGTAGCTACAAGCCAGCCAGCCAGCATCTACTATGAGTGCTGTTTGGTTCGCTCTCCCTGGGTGCTGTTTGGTGCGCTTCTCCCTGGTGTGTTTGGTAGTGGTTGAAGACCCCAGTGTGTTAATGTGACTCCACTCTGCTGGGCTCAGGAGAAGTAGAGGGGGTCAGTGGTTTCAGAGCGGGAGGAGGTGGAGGGGTCAGTGGTTTCAGAGGTGGGAGGGGTCAGTGGTTTCAGAGGTGGGAGGGGTCAGTGGTTTCAGGGTGGGAGGGGTCAGTGGTTTCAGAGGTGGGAGGGGTCAGTGGTTTTCAGAGGTGGGAGGGGGTCAGTGGTTTCAGAGGTGGAGGGGGTCAGTGGTTTCAGAGGTGGGAGGGGGTCAGTGGTTTCAGAGGTGGGGGATTGGGAGAAGTACTCTGTTCTGCAGGTGTAGACTGTTGTTATGGTCCCCGGTGCTGGTGAAACATTTGGGGTTGCCTGAGTGCATATCCCCTCGCTTTGAAGCCAGTGTTTTGTCTCTCTGAAGTGGACAGATCTATATCTCAGTGACACCCTGTGTGGGTGGACAGTGGAACAAACAAGTCCTCTGGTAGAGATGACATAGACAAAGCACTTTAAAACACCTCCCCATAGCTTGTAACACATCTCTACATTTATTTGTGTTTAAAAAATGCATTTTTATTTAGTCAGGTAAGATGGGTAAGAACACATTTTATTTTATAATAGCATAGATTATCCTGTGCTAGTTTTATCCACAGTTGAACAACAACCTACTGGCTAGGGTTTAATCAGAGCCCAGTTACTCAGTTCCTTTTCAAGGCTCTATGTTCCCCTTCTCCCCCGAGAGAGACTTAAAAACAGACAACTTAACACATGGGAACCAAATGAGTAAACCTAGGCATGAGCAGAGCCCCAGAGCCAATCAGAGAACAGTGTGATTAGCCGTGATGTTAAGCAGTTCTGCCTCCTGCATGGCAACTCTCACATGGAGCTGCTCAGGCATGCAGTGTGGCGAGCATGTAGCTTGTTTAGCATGCCGCACAACAGCTGCATTTTCACCTCTCCCTTTTGCCCTTGTGGGAGTCAATGAACAACAGACACCAGTTAAACATCTGCACCTCGCCGGAATGAAGAGCGCCAGAGAAAGGAAAGGTGGTTGAGGTGGAGGGGGAAAAAAGAAGAATCTAGTCCCAAAAAACATGTCCGGCCGGATTCACCTTTTCCCCAGGCTTCTGATATTATGTCTAGTCTTAGCATGAATGATTTATCCAACGTAATTTGCGCATAAAGGTAACAACCTAGATAGATTTGACCTCCAAATAGCCACCTTTTTAAAGGTAAGTTATGCATCCGTATGTGAATCAATTAGCTTTTCACCCATGTCAAGGAGCTGGTAGAGTCTCCACTCTCTCTGACACATTCAACCCTGAACATGAGAGAAGGAGAGTCTGGYATGGAGGTGTTTGAGTCGGATGGCTTGCAGTGCAGGAAATGAAGACCAAGGGAGGAGCAGGAATGGTATTTTAAGGCTGAGCTCTGACACATCCCTCAGCATGGATATGGTGACAGGCTAGGGTCTCCGCTGCAGTGCCCTGGGCCAACCCTCCCAGGCCTCGCACGCCGCTGATACTTCCAAAATGTCAGCTCTGAAAATCCTAGGAAAGTTTATTGCTCTTGAAGCGCGGCCCAGAAAGCCGCTCGCTCCTGGGGCCAGGGAACACAACTGATTCCCAGCCAACGCTGCAGCCCACGCCAAAGCTGTGTTACCCCTGTCAACCTCTCTTTCTCTCTCCACACACAGCAGGCTATTCCCCTAGCGGTCACACAGGCACCTTGCCTTAATAGATCAATAATACAGGCTGATTGGGAAAAAATGTTTCCTGGATTATTTATACATCTCCATCATTGGAGGATTAAGACTGTTAGCTTTAGCCGCCATAGTTATTTGGCGTCGGAGCAGAAAAAGAGGTCGCTACAGAACGGATATTATCATATAAACATTTGGAGAAGTCTTAAGCAGCGCTGACTCTAGTCAGTGTTTGGAGGAAGCATGTTGTATGAAAGGTCCTCTGGGTTCTGGAGCGCACTGCCGGTCATGCTGTCTTACTCTTTTCAACACCACCACCTGTCAAAGGCKTCATTGAAATGTTTTTCTAAAGGGCGGCGCCTTGCTCTCCTTGAGCTTGCTCAGTGCTATGCCCTTGATGTACCGGAGCGAACATTGACAAGAGGCCCGTAGCTGTCTACACTGGCCAGCGAGGAAGAAGGGGAGGAAAATAATCATAATCAAACACCAAGAGCTCTTGTTTTACAGTAGAGGAGGACATGTCAGGAAGAACGGAATAATTAAATGGATGTTCAATTGAGCCTTCACTTTCTCCCTCCCTCTCTCTTCCCTTCACTTCCCTCTCTTTCCCTTCACTTCCCTCTCTCTTTCCCTTCACCTCCCTCTCTCTTTCCCTCACCTCCCTCTCTCTTTCCCTTCACCTCCTCTCTCCCTCCTCCCTTCTGTAGTCTTCACTCCATATCAATTGTCAAAGTGGCCAATTTCCCAAGTGTTGCTTGCAGCTCACCACACAAGACACATTTGGAATTGAATTCCATGCTGTTCAGGGGCAGGCCATTCTTTCTGGCTGACAACTGCATCCTTCCATACACTCCATAGCGCAACCTTAACCCACTCCATAGCCGCAACTGACCATAACCATACCAATAGCCACACCATAGCAACCTTGACCACTCCAATAGGCCGCAACCTTGACCACTCATAGCCACTGACCATCCAATAGCCGCAACCTTACCACTCCAATAGCCGCAACCTTGACCCACTCCATAGACGCAACTAACCATCTAGCCGCAACCTGAACCCACTCCATAGACCGCAACCGTGACCCACTCCATTAGACCGCAACCGGACCCACTCCATTAGACCGCAACCGTGACCCACTCCATTAGACCGCAACCGTGACCCACTCCATTAGACCGCAACCGTGACCCACTCCATTGACCGCAACGTGACCACTCATTAGACCGCAACCGTGACCCACTCCATTAGACCGCAACCGTGACCCACTCCATTAGACCGCAACCGTGACCCACTCCAATAGACCGCAACCGTGACCCACTCCAATGGCCGCAACCGGACCCACTCCATAGGCCGCAACCGGACCCACTCCATTAGGCCGCAACCGGACCCACTCCATTAGACGCGACCCATCCAATAGCCGCAACCTACCCACTCCAATAGGCCGCAACCGTGACCCACTCCAATAGGCCGCAACCGTGACCACTCCAATAGGCCGCAACCGTGACCCACTCCAATAGGCGCAACCTTAACCTCTAACGAGTCACAAACCCGGATCCGGGATCCCCCATCAAAAAAGCAGACTAGCATAGCCTAGCCTAAAGCTACAGGGATATCATATAATAATGTGATGTCCCAAGACACCAAATGAAAGATACAGATCTTGTGAATCCAGCCATCATTTCCGATTTTTAAAATGTTTTACAGGGACACAATGTATTTTATTAGCTAACCACCATAGCAAAAGACGCAACTTTTTTTTTCACCATTTTTTTCACCTTTTTCCTGCATAGGTAGCCATCACTAATTCGACCAAATAAGATATAATAGTCACTAACCAAGAAAAACTTCATCAGATGACAGTCTGATAACATATTTATTGTATAGCATTGTTTTGTTAGAAACTTTGCATATTTCAGGTATAAATCACAGTTCTACATTGCAGCTGCAATCTGAAATAGCGTCGATGCGGCCAGAATAATTACAGAGACCAACGTCAAATACCTAATTACTCATCATAAAACATTTCTGAAAAATACACAGCGTACAGCAAATGAAAGCCCAACATCTTGTGAATCCAGCCAATATGTCAGATTTTTTAAGTGTTTTACAGCAAAACACAATATAGCATTATATTGGTTACCACAATAGCCAGAAACACAACCGCATTTACCAGCAGCAAAGGTTAGCGATCGTAACAATCCAGCAAAAGATATATAATTTGACTACCTTGATAAACTTCATCAGATGACAGTCCTGTAACATCTATTAAACAATGCATATAAGTTTTGTTCGAAAATGTGCATATTTACAGACACAATCGTGGTTATACAATGTGATCAGTAGCAACATTTCAGGCATTCTGGCCGGCGCCATTTGGAGAGGCACCTAATCTAATCATAAATAATCGTAAACTTGACTAAAAAATACAGGTTGGACAGCAAATGAAAGATGCATTAGTTTATTAATGCAACCGCTGTGTTAGATTTTTAAAATTAACGTTCTAGACATACAGTGTGCGTTACAGCCAGACCAGTGCAGAAATTAATGGCGGACAAATCCTTTTACATTTTTCCACATAAATACGGATTATCATAAATAGCTCTTACTTTTGGAGAGCTTCCATCCAGAATCTTGGGCAAGTTGTCCTTTGTCCAAAAGAATCGTTGCTCGGTTGTAAAACGTCCTCCTCAACTTTGGAAATAGCAGCTAACATTAGTATGTGGCGCAGACATGCCCAAATCATGGGTCCAAGCCTTGGATTTCAACTTCCACTCTGATTTTAATGTATGGTGGCTGATGGGAAATCAATGTTACTAGTATGCTTTCGGACATTGACAGCACAAGAACTAAAGCCACTGATGTGTTTAAATTGAGACTCATATTTTAATTTGAATGCTACTATGTTTGATATATATCTTGCGCACATCAAAAGTATTTCACYGTTTCAAATGACACATGAATTTAATCTTTCTAGATAGATTTTTGTTGCACACCATTAATGCCAGCTCCAGTATTAGCACAATGCCTGTATCATTCCCCTGTAGTTAACTGATGTGTATCCACACCATTTTTCTCAGTTCCCTCTTATCTCCACKATCCCTTKATGAACCAGGCWGTCATGGCAACATGGCTGGTGTGAGCAAAGTGCTTTAACCCCCACAGGGACACGTAGAGGTTTACAAACCTTATTAGCAGGCATATTTACATCAGTCGCTCGCTGTGTGTGTGCACAGGGATAATTACCTCAGCTGATTGTACGGCACATATGAACGATTGAGCTTTTTCTCAGGGCTTTTAGCAGGATTATTAAAGCAATTTACAGAACCTTTTCTCTTAACCTAAACTTTAAATAAAACCGTTTGGTGAATGATGTACATTGACATGTGTTCAACCTTCTCTTATTTCARTGACATGATGCCATGATCGATAATTTGGCTTCGCTGCATTTGTATCAGTTAAAGAGATTGTAACAAACTCATATTAGCTCTGAACCTGAAAGGGGCAAAACAAGTGGCGGGGTGACCAGTTTGTTGTGGTTTCAACTGCATATCAAATGAAATCCAATTTGATTTGTCACATGCGCCGAAAACAACCGGTGTAGAGCTTACGTGAAATGCTTTCTTACAAGCCCTTAACCTGCAGTTCAAGAAATAGAGTTAATTAAGATTTACAAAAAATAAAATGAAAAGTAACACAATAAAATAACAACAATGATGCTGTATACAGGKGGTACCGGTACCAAGTCAATTTGTGGAGGTACAGGTTAGTCAAAGTGACTATGCATAGATAATAAACAGCGAGAAGGAGCATTGTAAAAACAAAGGAGGTGGGTGGGGGGGGTGTAAATAATCTGGGTGGCTACCCTCTGTCAGGATGCTCTCCATGGTTCAGCTGTTGAAATTCTTGAGGATCTGGGGACTCATGCCAAATCTTTTCAGTCTCCTGAGGGGGGAAAAGGCTTTGTCGTGCCAACTGTCTTGGTGTGTTTGGGCTACGATAGTTTGTTGGTGATGTGGACACCAAGGAACTTGAAACTCTCGACCCACTCCACTACCACAATGTCAATGGGGGCCTGTTCGGGCCTCCTTTTCCTATAGTCCACAATCAGCTCCTTTGTCTTGCTTACATTGAGATGAGAGGTTGTTGTCCTGGAAACACACTGCCAGGTCCCTGACCTCCTGCCTACAGGCTGTTTCATCGTTGTCGGTGATCAGGCCTACCACCGTTGTCGTCAGCAAACTTAATGATGGTGTTGGAGTCGTGTTTGGCCACGCAGTCGTGGGTGAGCAGGGAGTACAGGAGGGGACTAAGCATGCACCCCATGTTGAGGATCAGCGTGGCAGATGTGGTGTTGCCTACCCTTACAAAACTGGGGGCGGCCTGTCAGGAAGTATAGGATCCAGTTGCAGAGGGAGGTGTTTAGTCCCAGGGTCCTTAGCTTTGTGATGAGATTAGAGGGCACTATGGTGTTGAATGCTGCGCTCTAGTCTATGAACAGCATTCTCACATAGGTGTTCATTTTGTCCAGGTGGGAAAGGGCAGTGTGGAGCGCATTTGAGATTGCATCATCTGTGGAGCTGTTGGGACGGTATGCGAATTGGAGAGGGTCTAGGGTTTCCGGGATGATGGTACTGTGAGCCATGACCAGCCTTTCGAAGCACTTCATGGCCCCCGACGTGAGTGCTTAGTCATTTAGGCATGTTACCTTCGCTTTCTTGGGCACAGGGACTGTGACGGTCTGCTTGAAACGTGTAGTTATTAGATTCGGTCAGGGAGAGGTTGAAAATATCAGATTGCCCCTTCGATTGGAATGGTCAGAGTAAAGGCCAAAGCCATTTGGATCCATGTGGAGAAGGAGAAATCTGAGGTACCTRAAGGACTTGGATTAGCTTTAAACCTTCATAATCGCAGTCGGAGACGGAGAATGCTGAGAAGCGGCTAAATGTGTGTTGAGTAGGAGAGGTTCAGGGGTCGGCCGTGTCCCTGTGGCCGGCAGGCTTGACCAGCTGCAGGGGAGCTGATTATGGAGCTCCCAGTAACCTAATGAAACGTGTCAGTGGGGACCTGGGAGCCGCTGACCCATGCATCCAGGAGCAACCTCCTGACTGATAGTCTCTGCCATTAGGGTCTTATTCATTAGTAGTATACAAGAACCAAGGAGTCCAGTGGTGGAGCGTTTAGGGACAGGGGCACTATTTGTTGCTCAGTGGAAATTAGAGGTGAAATACAGGCCAATCGTTCTCATTAATGTTGGTTTCAATCACTTGGCTCAGGCGACCCTAATGAGGTTGATGGAAAGGGGGGAGGAGGAGTGAGAGGGTGGGGGGAGGAGGGAGAGGGTAGGGGGTGAAGTGAGAGGGGGGAGGGTGGGCCACTGGTGTCTCTGCCTGCTTCCCCCACTGAACTCTCATTTCAAAGGGTTGGCCTTGTTTTTTTAACTGACCCCGTCTGGTCCCTTTACTGCGAACAAGTCCAGAGACTACACAGAGAGATCACAAACGCACGTCTTCCCGATAATCAAGCTACAAACACCTTGAGGATTTCAGCCTGTCAGTTTTAACTGCCTTCTGAACTGTTGAAATGATCTGCTTCATTTGTTATGTCCTAGGATGACTTTGTTTGCTGATATTGGCGTTGGGATTTTGGCAAGGAGTGCATTGATGATTATTAAGTTATGTTTCCATATGTACGCCGACACGGCTACAATAAACCCCTCTCCCAACCTGATTAGCTGTACAGTTTAGCAGATAGTATTTCGATCAACATTTTTTTGGTTGCTTTTAATACGTATTAACATGCGCATACAAATTCTGCCAATATTGGAGCACAGCACAGTCACTGAGTGAGTTAAATGCTGACAAAATGCCAAAGACAACATAGCTGTTCAGTTGCTTTTTCCTATTCAGCCAGTATTGGCTGCCAGTATCATTTTGCATTAGCTTGTCTGTCRAGACAGGGGTGGGCAGGGTGTTAAAGGTGCTGGATAAGCCCTCTAACGTCACGCAAGGCCAAACTCAATGGCCTGGCCGGCCCATCACAATGCTTTCCAGTTGGTGCCGGTTGAAAGAGCAAGAGCTGGGGGTGAGCACTAGTGTTTACCATCTGGACTGGAGTAGGACGGGGCCAGTGGCCAAGTGTCACCAGGTTCCTGTAAACGTATGTAGAAATGACTTCTACGCTCACCAACTGGCAACCACTTTCAGTGCCAGAGGCAGTCCTGCAGCAGAAAGACAGACGAGACCTGCACTAGGGAAGATGGAGGGGAGAGGGTTTGACACAGGAAAGGGAGAGGGGGGGGGCGGGGGGAGGAGAGGTTTCCTGAGCTAATAAAATACGTGCAGGAATGGAAGCTGCCAGCCAGCATTCTTGTGCTATTAGACAAGTTACTTCACTGCAGACTCCAGTTTCTACTGCAGTGCTGAGATGGCATGCTGAGGTCACCGGGCGGTGGGCTATGGGGTAATAAATCTAGGCTGTTTTTAAACCGGGAGACTACTTGCTCTCGTCTGCAACCCTATGCTTTTTTTGTAGGTGTTTTTATTATTGAATTTGTCAACGAAAAAAATGACTTGCCTTGCAAATGATCACCTGTCATAAATTCTCATCAGCTTTAGATCAGTTTGTGTCATATTATGATCAGCCTTAAACAGTTGTTTTTATTTTATGCGTGGTCATTGATGAGTAACAAAGTTATGGAGAGAGGTGTAGCACACTTCCTAACCTATCGGTGTTGGTGAATATTGTATTCTCCAAACTGATCTGTGATTTCCACTAGTGTGTGTGTGATATAGGCTATTGTATGATCTCACCCCAAGTCATYCCATTGGATGATCTCACCTCAAGCTAAAGTTGGATTTAACGTGCCAGGTCATGTATCTCCTAGCCTGGCCATGCATGCCTAGAGAAACTAGTGGTTCTGAGTGCTGCCAACTTAACGCCAGCGAAATGACAACACAGTAGCCCCCTAGTCAGCCACATACCAGAAAAGTTGAGGATATTTCTGTACCGGGTTCTTGCTTCTCTCCTGCAGCGCTGGCTGCTGATGCCCAGAACATCAGACATTAATTTAACAATATCTTTGCTTTAGCACTCCGCTAAGGGCTCCTGGCAGAATCATTAAGCTCTGCTGGATCGTTACACCCTCAGGCTGAATAGGAACTACAGAGCCATCACTAAAGCAAAGGCCTCATATGTGTTTTTCCCTGTAATAGCACAATATTTTTCTCTCTGGGAAGTCTGATGCTTGGTAGCAAAGTCAAGATGGAGGACGGCAAATCATTTTACATACAAATAAGAAAACTATCGGTGCTACCGAAGGATCTTGCAGTGGTAATGTAGAACTGACAACATTATAATAGACAGCAGTAATGTAGAACTGACAACATTATAGTAGACAGCAGTAATGGAGAACAAGGTCCACCGCAACAGCCCCTATTTAAATAGATCAGACAGGGGTTCCTGGGCATACTCTCAAAGCAGGATCCCTACTATAATGTTGTCAGTTCTCCATTACTGCTGTCTACTATAAATGTTGTCAGTTCTCCATTACTGCTGTCTATTATAAATGTTGTCAGTTCTCCATTACTGCTGTCTATTATAAAATGTTGTCAGTTCTCCATTACTGCTGTCTATTATAAATGTTGTCAGTTCTCCATTACTGCTGTCTATTATAATGT
>NW_019945334.1:82145-101763 GCF_002910315.2 Salvelinus sp. IW2-2015
TTATATATGTTGTCAGTTCTCCATTACTGCCGTCTATTATAAATGTTGTCAGTTCTCCATTACTGCGTCTATTATAAATGTTGTCAGTTCTCCATTACTGCCGTCTATTATAATGTTGTCAGTTCTCTCATTACTGCCGTCTATTATAATGTTGTCAGTTCTCCATTACTGCTGTCTATTATAATGTTGTCAGTTCTCCATTACGGCTGTCTATTATAATGTTGTCAGTTCTCCATTACTGCTCGTCTATTATAATGTTGTCAGTTCTCCATTACTGCTGTCTATTATAATGTTGTCAGTTCTCCATTACTGCTGTCTATTATAATGTTGTCAGTTCTCCATTACTGCTGTCTATTATAATGTTGTCAGTTCTCCATTACTGGCTGTCTATTATAATGTTGTCAGTTCTCCATTACTGCCGTCTATTATAATGTTGTCAGTTCTCCATTACGCTGTCTATTATAATGTTGTCAGTTCTCCATTACTGCTTCTATTATAATGTTGTCAGTTCTCCATTACTGCTGTCTATTATAATGTTGTCAGTTCTCCATTACTGCTGTCTATTATAATGTTGTCAGTTCTCCATTACGCTGTCTATTATAATGTTGTCAGTTCTCCATTACTGCCGTCTATTATAATGTTGTCAGTTCTCCATTACTGCCGTCTATTATAATGTTGTCTCAGTTCTCCATTACTGCTGTCTATTATAATGTTGTCAGTTCTCCATTACTGGCTGTCTACTAAATGTTGTCAGTTCTCCATTACTGCCGTCTATATAATGTTGTCAGTTCTCCATTACTGCTGTCTATTATAATGTTGTCAGTTCTCCATTACTGCTGTCTATTATAATGTTGTCAGTTCTCCATTACTGCTGTCTATTCCATAAGCTTGTCGGTTAGTTGAAGAATACTACGTGAGGTCATTCTTAATGATGGAGCAACGGTTAAATTCTGTCTTGGCACTAAGGTGTGAATGTGAGATCGTTAATCCAGATGATGTATAGTAGTCTCGTTACTCTTATGAATGACGCATTAAGACTTGTGTTGTTTTCCCACAGGCATGCTGGTGGTGAATGTGACCTGGAGGAACAAGAGCTACGTCGGCACCCTGTTGGACTGTACTCGACACGATTGGGCACCTCCCAGGTAAGCCCGTATCCATACATTATCTACACTGTTATTCCAGACTGTTCACATTTTGGTACTTTGTCTTTCAATAATTGTATTCAACTGAACATTTTGAAATCGATGTTAGGCATATGGCTTCCGTATACTGAATTGTATTTGAAAAATGGTCGCTGGCCGTAATCTTTACACAGTATCATAAGTCATGTAGTTATTAGTGTTTGATGTCAAATAAGAGCATTACCAGGGGCCATCAAACATCAGATACTCCATTTCTTTTCAAATCATTTACCCTTCCAGCACTTGGTTTCTCACCTTTCCTTGCATGAAGAGGGAACTCCGATATGAATCTGCCATCTATATCACGCTAGCTGTTGGATATTAGTCCTCACCTCTGTCTCTAGGGGGCCAGCAGTGCTTGCCTATCCACTGTAGTCTTTAACTTGGGCTCGGAGATACATTCTGCAAACTGCTGACGTCCCGAGAGGAAGTGATAGAAATAGAATCCTCCAACAAGCCAGATTGCCGGATCCAATTATTGCGCTAATAGCTTTTCCCAACACTGTATCACATTCTCCACTGTCGTGGTGGGACCACACCGCCTATCAGCAGCATTGTCTCAGCACTGGCTCATTTTCTCATGCTCTTTTTTTTCCTACACGAGATATCTTAATTCCTGGAGTCCCCATCTCATTTAACTACCGCAGAGAGTTTAGCTTACATTTTTTGATAGACCATACCACTCAAGCGCTGCACGTCCACGGCCAACTTGAGTCACTCTCAAAATGGCTCACTCTGTACAAGGAGACGTGGGAGAATGACTGTGTGTTTGGAAAGTCTATCGCTTTTATCCTGTGACATACTGGCTTTCAGAATTGCATTGTAGCTGGGCTTACTGTGACACAGTTTGATTGAAGGCTCTCAGCAAAGTAACAGCTCAACAAACTTTCAGGAAACCAAATCCGCAGGCTCTCCAGCTCCACGATGAGTAATGACTAATGAGTCTGGATTCCTCAATCTCCGAGGGCCTACGGATTTACTCTCATCCCCTGCTGCTGGTGAAATAGTTTGGAGTGATTGGAGGGGGAAGTTATGAGTCATCCCAGGCCCCGGTGTCTTTGTCACGGACTGTTAACCTTCACTGCTGGGATAATTACATTATTATCATAGAGACATGGGGGCCCACCTCTATTTTAGGGATGTGAATTATGCTACTTATGATTTACCAGGTAGGTACACTACATAACCAAAAGTATGTGGACACCTGCTCGTCGAACAAATCATTCCAAAATCATGGGCATTAAGAGTTAGTCCCCCCCCGTTGCTGCTATAAAAGCTTTCCACTAGATGTTGGAACATTGCTGCGGGGACTTGCTTGCTTCCAAGTTGCTTCCAACATTGCTTCCAAGTTCTTCCACACCAATCGACAAACCATTTCTGTATGGACCTCGCTTTGTGGACGGGAGCATTGTCATGCTGAAACAGAAAAGGGCCTTCCCCAAGCTGCCATTGTATGCTGTTGCTTTACAGTTGGCACTATGCATTGGGGCACAGGTAGMGTTCTCCTGGCTTCCGCCAAACCCAGATTCGTCCRTCGGACTGACAGATAGTGATGCATTATTMATCCAGAGAGCGCATTTCCATTGCTCCGGAGTCCAATGGCGGCGAGCTTTACTCCACTCCAACCGACGGTTGCCATTGCGCATGGTGATCTTAGGCTTGTGTGCAGCTGCTCGGCCATGGAAACCCGTTTCATGAAGCTCCCGACCAACAGTTCTTGTGCTGACGTTGCTTCCAGAGGCAGTGTTGCAACAGAGGACGGATGATTTTTATGCACTTCAGCACTCGGCAGTCCCGTTCTGTGAACTTGTGGCCTACCAGTTCGCGGCTGAGCCGTTGTTGCTTCTAAACGTTTCCACTTCACAATAACAGCACTTACAGTTGACTGGGGTAGCTTTAGCAGGGCAGAAATTTGATGTACTGACTTGGTGAAAACGTGGCATCCCATGATGGTGCCACATTGAAAGTCACTGAGCTCTAAAGTAAGGCCATTCTACTGCCAATGTTTGTCTATGGAGATTGCATGGCTGTGTGCTCGATGTTATACACCTGTCAGCAACGGGTTTGGCGGAAATAGCCAAATCCACTCATTTGAAGGGGTGTCCACATACCTTTTGTGTATATATAGTGTAGATGTTCACCCTCTTCCTTCTGCAACTAATGTTCACTCTTTTATTTGGTCAAAACGAAAGACAGAAAGGAATTCCACCCCATATTTTTTGTGTAAGGCTTGATGATACAGACCCAATTTAATGCTGTCTTATCTAGAAATGTAGAATTTGAGCAAATCATTAACCAGGTTTCCTTCCAAACATTTCATATGAATGAATTACCTGACGCATGAAAACAGTCACAGCTGGGCTGATGGAAACAGGATATGCTTTGTTCGACATGGTGGGATCTTTGTGTCGGGGAAATTGATTATGTGAGAATGGCGATTGAAGCGCCTTTATGCGCAAATATGATGTAATAACCATCATATTGAAATAAACTTATGTTGTGTGGTCCTCCCACTATGACTCAGGAAAGCATGCAGTGTATTAGGCTACAGATGAATTAAGTTATGATGAACTTCACAGGGTGGTGAAAGTGCACGGTGATGAGCTTGATGCTCCTTTCCAATAAATATCCAGGGTCTTATTCTGGTGACATAATGATCGATGCCTTGCTGCCATTTGACAAATACAAATAATATTGCTCTTCTCCATAATAATCTCATAATGCAGGTAGCCTACCCACACTGTATCTGCCAGCTGTTGGGTAAAGTGTACGTGCCAAGATCAGAGTGGGCACCCTCGCTCTAAAACCAAAAGTTTTGTGACAAAATATATGTTTATGTGCACTGTCATCAACACAGCCTTTTATCCACAACAAGTTAATTTGATGGACCCATCTCTGGTGGAAAATGCGCATATGTGTTATGCAGAAATTCTGCCTACATTTGTCAGTCAACCCTTTTAAATGACGTTTGTTTTTGGCTGCGTAATGTAATTTGCTAACGTCTACGTCCTCTTGTCTCCTCAGGTTCTGTGAGTCTCCCACCAGTGACTTGGAGATGAGGAATGGCCGGGGCCGGGGCAAGAGGATGAGGCCCAACAGCAACACACCCGTCAACGAGAACAGCAACTCGTCGGACAACAAGGGCAGCGGCACCAGCAAGACACGCGCCGCCAACAACAACAGTAAGGGCCGGCGGGGCAGCCAGACGTCGTCRGAGCGCCGCACGCCACCCAACAGCAACACAGAGGACGTCAAGGCCAGCCCCTCATCGGCCAGCAAGCGCAAGTCCAAACCTGCCTCAGACATGGAGCCCAACTCCAGCTCTGAGGACACCAAAGGCAACAAGCGCATGCGCACCAACTCCAACAGCGGCGGAGGAGGGGCGCCTCCCCCTGTCCTTCCCCCCATCCCCTCAATTAAAACTGAGCCCCAGCCTCCGACGCTCGACCGCAACTGCCCCTCGCCGGTCCTCATCGACTGCCCACACCCCGGGTGCAACAAGAAGTACAAGCACATCAACGGCCTCAAGTACCACCAGGCACGCGCACACAACGACGACGACGACATCAAGCTGGACCTGGATGGGGACAGTGAGTACGGGGAGGACTCCACGCTTCACCCTGAGCCGGGGAACTGCAACGGGGCCTCCAGTTCTCACAAAGGCTGCCTGTCTCCCGCACGGTCCGTCACCCCAAAAGGAAGGGGCTTTGACTGYCAGAGTCCGTCTCCTTCCCCTGGCAAGTTTGGTTCCAAACAGAGTAAAAAGAAAGGTGGTGACGCTGACCCTGAAGCAAGCGGCATGCCGATAGAAGGCTGTGACGACGGGCCCTGTCTCACCGACGAGGCCAGCAACGACGGCATGGAAAAGTCCAAGTCCCACAAAAAGTCCAAGACCGACAAACTTTCTCAGAAGAACATGAAGTCATCGTCCCGGCCTGTACCACCAGGGAGCGTAGCTTCCCAGCAGCTCTACTCCCTACAGGCCGCCTCTTTCCCTGCAGGGGGGAACCCCAATGCCTCCCTAGGGATCCCCCCTATGATACAGGGCATCCCCAAAAGCCCCCAGATGAAGGGCGCCCAGCCCACCAAACCTCCCGCCGCGACGGGAGACCCTCCCGCGCTGAACCCTGCTTCCGGTGCCTCAAAAGAGAAGAAGAAGAAGGAGAAGAAGAAGAGAGACAGCAGGAAGGAGGCAGACAGCCCCAAGCCTCCGGGTAAAGGGGGGAAACCAGAAGAGGGCAAGAGCCCCTACTCTGAGTCCTCAGAGCCAGGAAAAGGTGACGGGCTACTTAACGGCTCCTCTGACCCTCACCAGAGCCGTCTTGCCAGCATCAAGGCAGAGGCGGATAAGATCTACAGCTTCACCGACAACGCCCCCAGTCTGTCCATAGGGGTGGCCAGCCGGATAGAGGGYACGGGAATGCCTCAGCCCCTCACGCCTCTCCATGTGGTCACCCAGAATGGTGGCGGAGCCGACAACTCCTCGGTCAAGACCAACAGCCCGGCGTACTCGGACATCTCGGACGCAGGGGAGGACGGCGAGGGCAGACTTGTGGAAGGGGTGAAGGTCAAGGTGGAGGACCAAGGCATCAGAGAAGGAGCCAAGAAAGCCTTGTTCCCCAGCCAGACGCCCAACAAGGAGTCTCCGTACTATGCCGGCTATGAGGCCTACTACTCGCCCAACTACACCTGCCCCAGCCCCGGTGCCGCCAACCCGGGCATGCCGCACACCGAAAGTCCGGCGGTGAAAGTGAAGCGTGAGGACGAACAGGAGAATGTGGAAGACAAGGTCAAAGTGGAGCCTCACGAAGATCGCAAACCCGAGATGAACGCCTCCAGTCAACAACAACAACAACAACATCATCATCAACAGCAGCAGCAGCAGTCAGTCATCCAACAGCGCTCCAACATGTACATGCAGCCTCTCTATTACAACCAGTACTCCTACGTTCCCCCGTACGCCTACCACCCGGACCAGGCCTACCACAACCACCTGCTCAACACCAACCCGGCCTACCGGCACCAGTACGAGGAGCGCCAGCGCCAGGTGATGCTACTGAGTGCGTCACGGCGGCAGTGGCAGAGAAGAAGAGCTCTGACGCGGCGGCCATGAAGGAACGCGAGGCTCCATGAAGGAGGAGTGGAAGCAGAAGGCCTTGGGCCGCCCACTCTTATCAAGGCCCCTGCTGCAAGACAGACACCCTGGCCAACAGACCCAACAGAACCAGGGTAAGACCAGAGACTCTCCATCGAGCCCTCCAAGGCCTCCGCCACAGGCTGAAAGGAGAGGTATCTAAGCCCAGCAGGCCGAAGGACTGAAGATGAAGCTGAGTGAAGGGGGGCACCATGGGAAGGAGGACTCCAAGCCAAGCCTGGACTCCAGAGCGGGGATAGAGCAAGCCATGTGGTACAGACAGGTAAAAAAAAAAAAAAAAAAATACCCTATTATTTTTCATACTTAGGTGTGTTCTTATATTCTTATTTGTACATATTTTATTAGAATGATTGCAATGTAATGTGATGATTGATGCTCATTTTAGATCATGTTTAGATCACTTGTMGCCCTTCTAGAGAGTTGTGTAGTTGTTTTTAGAGAGGTATCCCTGAGTTAACTCATTCACACCATCTGTCTACCCCAAGCAGACCCAGATGGAGGACGAGCAGCAACAACCACCACCACCGCGGTGGAAAGACGAGAGAGACCGAGAGCGAGAGAGAGACCGCGACCGCAAAGGGAAGGACGACAGGCCCAACAGGCCCAAGGAGAGTGGCGGTCCCAAAGAGGAGGATGGCGCTGGTCCGAAAGARGGCMCAGACCCCAGAACKTCTTCTGCTGAGGACCAACGGGCCATGGGCAAAGAYCCTCGCGCCAATGCMCACATGCAGTTCTCCTCAGCCCTGGCGCAGCATCAGGGCTACATGCCCTATATGCATGGTTACCCTTATGGGCAGGGCTATGACCCCAGCCACCCCGGGTACAGAGGCATGCCCACGGTCATGATGCAGAATTACCCAGGTAACCACACCAGATCAACTATTGATATGGAAAGGAACCACTTGGGTGAAAGTGCATTTGCCCCAAAAATCTCTCTACACATTTTTTKATATTAAGCCATAAATGGAATTAACACAATGACATGTCCCCCATGTAAGGTTCCCCCTACCTGCCCGCGGGCTACCCGTTCTCCCCTTACGGCGGCAAGATGGCCGGCGGTGAGGAGGAGGCGAGGGGAGGTGACAAGTCGCGCGCCAGCCCCACGGTGAGCGGCAAGGCAGCTTCGGTGGACTCCAAGGCCCTGGACATCCTGCAGCAGCACGCCAGCCAGTACAAGAGCAAGTCCCCCACGGTGGGCGACAAGCCRTCCCATGAGAGGGACAGGGGAGAGAGGAGCGGCGGGGAGAGGGAACGAGAGAGGGACATGGAGCGGCCACGCTCCTCGCCCTCCCAGCGCATCATGCCCTCCCATCACCACCTGGGATACCCGCTGCTCTCGGGCCAGTATGATCTGTCCTACACTACAGGTCAGTCGCAGCCAATCACCACTCTCACTGTTATGACTGACGAGGCCCTCAAACTCTGACTGATACACAACTGATGTACCCACCCCAACTGATGTACAGCATTTTCCGCCTCGCACAGGTCTCTCGTCATCAGCTATTGTTGCCAGTCAGCAAGCCGCAGCTCCCTCCCTCTACCCCCCGGCGGGAGATGAAAACGGTAAGGCCCGTAGTCAGACAAACGGACGGCACACAAACAGAATAAGATGGATCTTAAAGAGAAAAATACATTAGCAGACATAGAGCGCAGTTCAATACCAAATGGACGGTATCACACCAAATACTTGGTACTGTGTACACACTAAGCAAACTGTGTCATGTGTGTCTTAGCCAACGCCAATGGAGACAGCTAGTCCTACTGGAGTCTGACAAATATAACGACAAAGACATTACAGACAAAATACTTTACAATTTACATACTTTTAAAACATGAGCATATAGTGTGTGTGTGTGCATCTATCAGTTACACATACACGTCAGTACATACACACAACAAGTAGGTCACACCAATGGGAGTATCACGGTCTCATTAGCCAGACAAATAGACACCACGGTCAGACGGACACTGGGGTCAGATGTGGCCGTATGGACAAAGAGATGTGGTGGCAAAAGATGTAGACATGCAGTACTTTGACAACCTGTAGCTTCTATGCCTCATTAAATAGAGAAATGATGCTTTCCTTTACAATCGCACTGACTTAGTACTACTGTCTGTATAACAGTCTGATACACAGCTCCCTGGGAAAAACTTAATACTACTGTCCTGTAACAGTCTGATACACAGCTCCCTGGGAAAATACTTAGTACTACTGTACTGTATAACAGTCTGATACACAGCTCCCTGGGAAAAGTACTTAGTACTACTGTCTGTATAACAGTCTGAATACACAGCTCTCTGGGAAAAGACTTAGTACTACTGTCCTGTATAACAGTCTGATACACAGCTCCCTGGGAAAAGACTTAGTACTACTGTACTGTATTAACAGTCTGATACACAGCTCCCTGGGAAAATACTTAGTACTACTGTCCTGTATAACAGTCTGATACACAGCTCTCTGGGAAAAGACTTAGTACTACTGTACTGTTTAACAGTCTGATACACAGCTCCCTGGGAAAAGACTAGTACTACTGTTCCTGTATAACAGTCTGTATACACAGCTCCCTGGAAAAAACTTAGTACTACTGTACTGTTATAACAGTCTGATACACAAGCTCCCTGGAAAATACTTAGTACTACTGTCCTGTATAACAGTCTGATACACAGCTCCCTGGGAAAGACTTAGTACTACGTACTGTATAACAGTCTGATACACAGCCCTGGGAAATACTTAGTACTACTGTCCTGTATAACAGTCTGATACACAGCTCCCTGGGAAAAGACTTAGTACTTACTGTCTGTATAACAGTGCTGTACACAGCTCCCTGGGAAAGTACTTAGTACTACTGTCCTGTACAAACAGTCTAATTACACAGCTCCCTGGGAAAATACTTAGTACTACTGTACTGTTAACAGTCTGAATACACAGCTTTCTGGGAAAGTACTTAGTACTACTGTACTGTATAACAGTCTGATACACAGCTCCCTGGGAAAGACTAGTAACTTACTGACTGTAACAGTCTATACACATCTCGGAAATACTTAGTACTACTGTACTGTATAACAGTCTGATACACAGCTCTCTGGAAAAGACTTAGTACTACTGTACTGTATAACAGTCTGATACACAGCTCCCTGGGAAAAGTACTTAGTACTACTGTTACTGTAACAGTCTGATACACAGCTCCTGGGAAAAATACTTAGTACTACGTACTGTATACAGTCTGATACACAGCTCTTCTGGGAAAAGACTTAGTACTACTGTCTGTATAACAGTCTGATACACAGCTCCCTGGGGAAAGTACTTAGTACTACTGTTGTAAACAGTCTGATACACAGCTCCCTGGGAAAATACTTAGTACTACTGTACTGTATAACAGTCTGATACACAGCTCTCTGGGAAAAGACTTAGTACTACTGTTACTGTATAACAGTCTGATACACAGCGCTCTGGGAAAAGACTTCAACAAAGGCCCAACGGTGCTAGCTAGCAGCCTCAGTATGCAGCAGCAACAGCTCTTATGCCTTCAGTTCAGTTGTTCGTCCTAAACAGGTAGGACAGCAGCAGAGCCCAGTGAATCACAGTGGTGATACTGTAATAGAGACAGCGTTATCACAGGCTGCCCTGCCCTCTAGTGGCAGAACTCTGCCTTGTTTCTGGACGTGGAATACCTTATCTAGAGTCTTCTGTTGTATTTGCTTCCTCAGCTTGGTATTCAAGTGTAAAATGTCACTCACATAGACTGTCACAGTGGACAAAACGGCTGCATTTAAATGTTTTAGCGATTCTTTTATTATTACTTTTTTTTTTTTTTACATTTTGAGGAATATTTGTAATTTACAGTAGTAGTCATTATATTGGGTCATCTACGTGTCATTATATTGGGTTATCTACATGTCATATATTGGGTCATCTACGTGTCTTGAACATGGTTTGAACGTGAATTTAACCAACCATTTTCTTCTGTCTTTTGTGCCATTCCCACAGGGAGCTGACACCTCGCCACCCTGCAAAGATTCATGTGACTGGCTCACATGAGGAAGCCCTGGGCTCGGAGTCCATTTTGACATCAGTTGAATGGTGTTTCTATATTTTAGTTCTCTGCCTGAATGTCCGGCAGATTTTTTTTTTCTTCTCCTAGCAGCATCTTTTTCCCTCGTTTCCCTCCTGCCCCCCCGTGGACTAGGACTGACCTCACCCAAGGTTCAAAGCCATCACTGTCTGCCCATGTGCACACCTCCGCTGATATCTATTGGTCTTTGCACTGTTGATGAACGAACACATGCAAAAATAGACCAACTGTGACTGCCTGAAAAGGGTTTCTGACTGCAGTCTTTTTTAGTCCCGTGTAGAACGGGGCTGGGGGATGATGGGGGAGGGGTCAAACTAAAATAAAGACTGACAAACTAAAACAAGTGAATCATGTTGAAATGTTTGAACTTGCTGTTGTTGGCCTGTTGTACGCAGTGTGCCAGTATATTCCTGACAATTTCATTAGTAGGTTTACTGTTGTTGGTGAGAGGAGCTTGAGGAGAGAGGCTCAACCCCTCAGACTTCTATAGGTGTTGAAGGGTTTGTTTCTCGTCCCTCAACCAGCCATTTGCTCGCTAAACAACCTCTTGGTTCACTTTTCAGGGATAACATAATTATTTGTGTGAAGGGAACACATTCACCTCAATACAGTTCATGTTTTGTGTTTTCTTGACATTTGCATTGTTCATTTCACTGCATGAGTGACTTTTCTTTCAGTTAACTTGATTCCTCCCCACTTCCCAATCCATCCTTTTAATGTGTTTTTGATACGCCAGTCTCACTTCACCCTTTCCGTACACTGAATCAACCTAATCACACAGATACCGTGGCTCACTGATCAATATTGCACTGACTGATGGACAGTTGTAACCATGGTTTCTGTTCAGAAGTGTAGAGCTGTTTGTTACCTCAGAACACTGGGGATCATCTACTGAAGAGGTCATTTTCACCTGTCAGCATACAGTACCTTACTGGTCCTTCAATCGGCACAGCAAATGGACCAGCTCGTTATCCTGTCAATTTCCATGGAGAAGAATCAAACAAACTGATTGCAGAGATGAGGAAGGATGCACAACGTAAAGTCAAGGCAGAACCAGGAGGAGCGATGCCCGGCTAGACAACACACAGCCAACCACGCACATCTAGCTGCTAGCTCAGAGCGACCCCATCCCGTCAGCAACACCGCTTCACTCCTATATATCCTTGGCTTAGCAACCCTTCCCCTGTTGTTACAGTAGTGCAGCACTGAGCCAATGGGGAGTCCCAGTAGATTCAACCAAGCCTGGCCCATGTTTGGCACTCCTTTCACTGGGTGGCCCTTCAGGTGACAACTGCCAGAGACTGTTACAAGATCGCATTACCGCTGGGCTCCCCTCAGTAGAGGGACATCACCCTGTCTTGACTCCCACTCACCTCATTCAACCCCCTGTCTCTGCCGCTCACCTCATTCAACCCCCTGTCTCTGCCACTCGCCTCATTCAACCCCTCTCTCCACTCAGACCAGTAGGGGTTTTGGAGATGAGGGGGAGTGTAGTCTCTCAGACCAGTGGGGCAGTAGGGTTTTGGAGATGAGGGGGAGTGTAGTCTCTCAGACCAGTGGGCAGTAGGGTTTTGGAGATGAGGGGGAGTGTAGTCTCTCAGACCAGTAGGGGCAGTAGGGTTTTGAGATGAGGGGGTGTTAATCAAAGGTTATTAAAAACAGTCACAGTGATCTTAGATTTGTTCTTTGCCTGTTTATTTATTCAAGCACCCTTTTTGAAGAAGATCTAAGGATGTTGTCTGGATTGAAGCATGGATGAACTCTTGAGTTGAGAAGCTTAATTTAACCGRTGTGCCCATTTTAAGCAAGGAGCCATGAAATGATGCCTCCGTAGTGGGATACAGCACTTAAAACACAATGTCCTCCCCTCCACTAATGTAGGCGCTGCAAAAAGACTCCTTTCCTATTCACACAAAGTAGTCGCTATACAATGTATAGAAAAGGCTTCATATGGTGTGTGAGCTGGAGTCGTTGAGAGTGAAGCTAAACCAGTCATTTAAAGTGAAWGATGTATATTTATTTTTTCTATTTTCAGGGAGGGGTACTTGCGCTATACAAACGAGGCTTGTTGACAGTCTGCCCTGTAAGAAACAATGTGGAATGTTCCAGAAGTCAACATACTGCTGGCCAGAACATTATCACAATTGTCAGGTAGCTTCTTTTTTATTTCTGTTCAGTATTGAAGTACATATATACACCTGGAATTCACTAACTTGAACCTGCTAGCTTGGTGGTGTAACCCCTTGTAAAGGACTAGGACAGTTAACATATTAGTCTCATTGTGTTGCTAGTTTCTTGTCCTAWAGGACTAGGACAGTTAACATATTAGTCTCATTGTGTTGCTAGTTTCTTGTCCTAWAGGACTAGGACAGTTAACATATTAGTTTCTTYTCCACAAGTGTCATGGTTCATAAATGGAATGGTGTTGCGACCTGTATATCTGAATGTGACAGTGTGTTGAGATGTCCTGTACAACTAATATCTAATAGAAATTTAGACCGCTGTGACGTTGTAATGACGCATCAGTGGATTGTCATTTCTACATGTCCCAAGTAGGTGGCGTAAGAATGGCGTTCCACTATACTGGAGGAAGAGACTAGTGCATTGKTCCAAAGGACAGGGATTTAGACTTGGTTGAATGAGAATCCTATTGCCTTGGGGGTATTATAAAGCCACACAAGCAAGTACTTTCTATCCAGCAGATTAAAGGAAAAAGCTCTTGATTTTGTGTTATTTTTGGAGGACATCCTTTCTTTGTTAGCTACTCTTTGATTGAGTTGTTTTTTTGTTCTCCAGAACGGCAGTTGCTTCAGTTGTCTCAATTGGTGCTTATGAAAACATCCTTTATCCCTTGGGAACAAAGAGACACTCTTTCTGACGTCTTAAATTACCAGATCATGTCTTGTCTCCCTCCTCACCTTCCTCACGGGCCCTCTCGTGTCACTCAAAACCCTCAAAGTATCAGTCACTGGTACTTGCAAGGATGTTTACAATGGTTTTCATTTCTATGGTTGAGCCCCGTCTCCTGTGGTCTCACCCCTTCCCTCCCTCTTCTCCTTCATCCTCCCCTTCAGGAGTTTATGTAAAGTGTGCATTACCACCACGGTTCTTTTTTTATACAATACTGTAAACTTGCCTTTGTACATTTGGCGAAAAATAAATCTTTTTATGAGACAATCATATCTTCATGTGTGGACTGGCTTGCTTTATTCAGTCATTGTCATTCAATTACAATCTAAATAATAGCTGTTGCATATGTTGCAAAATTATTTTGTTTATAAAATGCATGTCAATGCTTCATTAACTTGAATGTCAAAATCGACAAACTTCTGTTAATATGATCAAATATATGAAGATATGATACTGTGGTTCAACATGTAGTGTGTTGACTTGGCACTGTTTCTCAACCTCTGGTTCCAGGACCACACCGGCCCCTGGGATGTTGCTGATTGGTCACTTACAGGGACGTATTAAAGCAATGAGCTAAAATAACCACTAGAGGGTGGTCTTCCCAAATAATTATGAGAAGTAGGGTATTATGCAAATTGTCTACATAGAATTTCATAATACGCACCGGTAACATTAAGCCTCCATTGACCTAAACAGGCAATTTACTAAGACTTACCTCAAAGTGAAATTTGAGGCTTAGTACAAAGAACATAACATTTTCCTCATCGATCTCCACTTTATCCATACTTCAATGCACCTTTTGGTAAACCTTTCAAATGTGTAGTTTGTCTTAATGGGTGCTGAACCAGCCCAGCCAACAGTTAGGATGATACAGTCCCTAGCTCAGCCAACAGTTAGGATGATACAGTCCCTAGCCCAGCCAACAGTTAGGATGATACAGTCCCTAGCCCAGCCAACAGTTAGGATGATACAGTCCCTAGCCCAGCCAACAGTTAGGATGATACAGTCCCTAGCTCAGCCAACAGTTAGGATGATACAGTCCCTAGCTCAGCCAACAGTTAGGATGATACAGTCCCTAGCTCAGCCAACAGTTAGGATGATACAGTCCCTAGCCCAGCCAACAGTTAGGATGATACAGTCCCTAGCCAGCCAACAGTTAGGATGATACAGTCCCTAGCCCAGCCAACAGTTAGGATGATACAGTCCCTAGCCCAGCCAACAGTTAGGATGATACAGTCCCTAGCCCAGCCAACAGTTAGGATGATACAGTCCCTAGCCCAGCCAACAGTTAGGATGATACAGTCCCTAGCCCAGCCAACAGTTAGGATGATACAGTCCCTAGCTCAGCCAACAGTTAGGATGATACAGTCCCTAGCCCAGCCAACAGTTAGGATGATACAGTCCCTAGCCCAGCCAACAGTTAGGATGATACAGTCCCTAGCTCAGCCAACAGTTAGGATGATACAGTCCCTAGCCCAGCCAACAGTTAGGATGATACAGCCCTAGCCCAGCCAACAGTTAGGATGATACAGTCCCTAGCCCAGCCAACAGTTAGGATGATACAGTCCCTAGCCCAGCCAACATTAGGATATACAGTCCCAGCTCAGCCAACAGTTAGGATGATACAGTCCCTAGCCAGCCAACAGTTAGGATGATACAGTCCCTAGCTCAGCCAACAGTTAGGATGATACAGTCCCTAGCTCAGCCAACAGTTAGGATGATACAGTCCCTAGCTCAGCCAACAGTTAGGATGATACAGTCCCTAGCCCAGCCAACAGTTAGGATGATACAGTCCTAGCCCAGCCAACAGTTAGGATGATACAGTCCCTAGCCCAGCCAACAGTTAGGATGATACAGTCCCTAGCCCAGCCAACAGTAGGATGATACAGTCCCTAGCTCAGCCAACAGTTAGGATGATACAGTCCCTAGCTCAGCCAACAGTTAGGATGATACAGTCCCCAGCTCAGCCAACAGTTAGGATGATACAGTCCCTAGCCCAGCCAACAGTTAGGATGATACAGTCCCTAGCCAGCCAACAGTTAGGATGATACAGTCCCTAGCCCAGCCAACAGTTAGGATGATACAGTCCCTAGCCCAGCCAACAGTTAGGATGATACAGTCCCTAGCCCAGCCAACAGTTAGGATGATACAGTCCCCAGCTCAGCCAACAGTTAGGATGATACAGTCCCTAGCTCAGCCAACAGTTAGGATGATACAGTCCCTAGCTCAGCAACAGTTAGGATGATACAGTCCCTAGCCCAGCCAACAGTTAGGATGATACAGTCCCTAGCCCAGCCAACAGTTAGGATGATACAGTCCCTAGCCCAGCCAACAGTTAGGATGATAACAGTCCCTAGCTCAGCCAACAGTTAGGATGATACAGTCCTAGCTCAGCCAACAGTTAGGATGATACAGTCCCTAGCCAGCCAACAGTTAGGATGATACAGTCCCTAGCTCAGCCAACAGTTAGGATGATACAGTCCCTAGCCAGCCAACAGTTAGGATGATACAGTCCCTAGCTCAGCCAACAGTTAGGATGATACAGTCCCTAGCCAGCCAACAGTTAGGATGATACAGTCCCTAGCCCAGCCAACAGTTAGGATGATACAGTCCCTAGCCCAGCCAACAGTTAGGATGATACAGTCCCTAGCCCAGCCAACAGTTAGGATGATACAGTCCCTAGCCTCAGCCAACAGTTAGGATGATACAGTCCCTAGCCCAGCCAACAGTTTAGGATGATACAGTCCCTAGCTCATGCCAACAGTTAGGATGATACAGTCCCTTCTCCCCGTCCAGGGTGCTCCGCGTGCAACAACGTGATGATTCTGCTGCAACAGCGGGGGAGAGATTATGCAAGGATGATTTTGTTCAGTGTAAATGTGAAATCTGATTATCCCTTGTTCCCAGTGGGGGAGGGAGAGTAAGGTCCGGGGGGAGGTGGGTGAGCGGGGTTAGCTAGAGGAGAGAGGGTGGAGATGTGCTGAGGCAATGGCTTTTACAGCAGGCGCCTGGGAGTAGGAGGAGCAGGGTAGAGACTCACTGGCAGGGACGACGTGGGGACGCGGTACGGCACAGTAGTACGCAGCGGAGGCTCCTCTTGCTCTGCGACGACAAGGGTGCGGTGGCCGACAGCGCAGGGGTTAATGGGATGCACTATCTACGCAGCCAGCCCTGAGGCCCTGCCAGGCGACGAGGCCACAGGCCGGGACCACCGACACCACCAYCACCRACCCCATGGTCCCTGCAACCAGAAGATACCAGCCAGGTCAGTCAGCCCTGTTACCTGTTCACTTTCTTTGGTGAGGAAATACTTAGGTCKGTTTCTCAGACCCAGATTAAGATCATTCCTGGACTAAAAAGCACTCTTGATGAAGATTCTCCATTGGAACTTGCTGTCTAGTCCAGTAGTAGCCATATTTTGGGTTGAAGAAACCATCCTGTACAGTCCAAACATAAGGAACAACGGTGGGATTTCTCCTAGTGTGGAGGTTTGTGTAATGACTTCCTTGAACTAAGATGCAACTTCTATTTACTTGATGTGACTTTTCCCTTGAACCTCAGAGCTATGGAACATCCACCTTCTATACTACTAGTAAAGAAGGTCTATGCTAGCCTCTTCTGTACGTGTATTAGTATGCTCACAGCACACAGGCAGGTGTTGTGTATTCACAGTGTAAACCGTGTCTGTCCTCTACGTTGACTTTATTCACCCCTGACGTTGTTCCATGATTAATAGAGCTCAAGGGGTGGGGGTGAGTGTGTGCATCCTCAGAGTGGCAACAGAAAGGTCAAAGGATATCAGAGACCCATGTGTTCTGGTAGTCAGTTAGCCTATAAGCACTGGTAGGAGTACATTGAATAGAAGRAATACAGTAACAATATGAAACTGGTCCGGTGCAGGAAATKATATTATCAGGATAGAGAGTGGAATAAAGTAATGGTAGTGATGGTATGGCGTTCCTTACAGGATGGAAATGCTAGTAGCAGGATTTTCAGCACCACAGATCTTTGTACAGTGTCCTCCCTGCACAAGCCAAATAACACCAATATGCATTGTTATTTAAAATAACTTTTGGACTGTAAAACAAGGATCATTATCAATCTCAGCTATCTTATTCCAGAACAGCTGACGCTTACAGAGTCAGCAATGGCAGGACAAATTGAAGTCTAAGCCAAACCATGGGCAATAAATATCCATAAGAGCATGTATTAAAAAGAACACAGAATGTGATCAACATTTCTCTCCTCTCTCATGGTTCACCACAGCTGTGCAAACCAACGGGCTCGTTCAAGCTGAACGCCTGCAGTCAGGTGGCCTATTAACTACAGTTGTGCTCAGTGAAGGTAAGGGAGGAAGTGGAGTTGGATTTAATAGGCCCGAGTATTTAGCTACCACCTGCATCTGAAAAAGGCATGCTTTGCATAATTGGCTGCGCTGGGTTTTGTCATATTGTGGTCCTGATATGGCCTAATCCCTAATATATCTGTAGCCTCCATTATTATTAGTTATGAAGGCTAGTCCATAGTTGTACCTGTAGCCTACATATGGACTAAAATCAGGCAAGTTGTGATGCAGGTAGTTGTCTATGAAACCATAACACAAAGAAGGACTTTGGCCTGTGAGATACTGTATCCACACTGCTACACTACAAGCGGAGACTGTAGACTATATAGGCATCCTGGACCGGTTCTCTGGACCTGTTCTCTCCCCACAAGATAAACAAGATGACAATATGAGTGGAGTTTGGTCAATATCCTGTTTGTGAGTTTAACAGTTACTCTACAGAATCATAGACAGGATGTACTTGTATTGCAAGGCCAGATCCTTTGCAACATGTTTTGTTTGACACATCTGCTTGCATGTATACTGTAGCCTACATGTTTTAATGTGTCTTGAAACAATTCGTGTCCACACATAAGTTCCCTTACAGGAAATAAAAGTAATTTGAATTTCAAAGGAGCTACATTGAGGGCTCCTTTCAAGCACGTGAAGTGTGTAAGGGTGACATCACTTGCGCCCCTTCAAATGGCTCTGATTAGGTAGGCTACTGTCTACAGTAAACAAGCGTCACTGACGCTCAGATGATTTAAAGCCACATATATCTAATTAGTTGTGGAAATCTTAGACTAACCCCTTGGTTTTTGAATAATATGACTCAAATACGCAAATGGCATGACTGTCTACCTTATTTTAAACCAAAAACGTATTGTAAAAAAGTAGCATACTGTACCTACAATTTACAATTTTGTTGATCCTTTGTCAACAAATGCGGCTTCAAATAATTTTCAGAAACAAATATATTGTAGGAATGTCACTCATTGAGCCCTAAATATAGAAAGTATAGAGGCTAAAATGTGATAAATAAAATAAATCTGACCATTTTTATACAGTTATAAGCCTGTAGGCTGTGATAAAGTAACACAAGGTATACTAAATGAGGTTATTGGCGGGACTGCCCCAATTAATTTAGAAACTAGGCTAATAACCTGCTTAGACAGCCTGCCCTACTTCATACACCCGAGGTACTTACATTAGGGCCTAGATTCATTATAAACTACTTATGCGTTTGACAACTGTCAATAAAAATAGACGACAAACTCTAGAGATGAGACAGACTGTAAACTCACGCAATCTTTGCTTTACGAATAACCTTCCGCAACGTACCGCTGCACAGGTAGGCTAGTCGTCTTATTTTATTCAGCCAAAGTAACTGTCATGTCCTCCGCAAAGTTGAATTGGTACCAGCCACAGCTTCACATGTCGCAAAGTAACTATAGCGAAATGTCCATGGGGAAAAAAGAAATTGAATTGCGAAAAATGAACATAATTTGAAGCAAAGAGACATGCGGCGAGACAAGAAACACTGGCCGCTTGTCAACTTGTTGCGCAGGGAATGAGTGAGATTGGTTGAGAATACGCCACCGCTGTGTCATTCATGGCATGGTAAAGCTTTGATCAACGGATTTAAAATAACCTAATCGTGTGATTACGCTCGCTTGTACTGATCGTAATGATTACAACCGAATGCAATTTAAATCTATCTATTTCTTATATTCCAGGCAGAACGTAATGCACCTTTTAACCTTACTGAGTGGTGTAAGCAAATCACATTAGGCTACCAAGTAGCCTTTCAAGTAAGATGTTTCTAATTGTTATATGAAGTTGATTCAGACTTTATATGGTGATACAACTGATAAATCCATGTCTGAGTTGAATAAATTTAACATCAATAATGCCATATCATTTTCCTGAGTAGGTCTAAGGCCCCCCCCCAAATCTAGCTGTATTTGGTCTG
>NW_019945335.1:0-11359 GCF_002910315.2 Salvelinus sp. IW2-2015
GATTACGTTTATTCTACTGGATGATGCTATGACCGACCTAACACACCACCCTCCAAGTCCGTTCTCCCGGGACAAGTGTGCCTCGTGCTCTAGGGGCTAGGGGTTATTTCTGGCAGTGCCCTAACATCATTTTGGCTTGTACCTCCTAAAACATTTACTTGTCAACAACAGTATAACAATCTATCATATAAAATCGTGGCGCGTGCCGGATAGGGAGGGGGGCCTCAAGCCAATAACGTTTACTGGAGACATGGATTGTTCTCTTTTCATTAAGTATATTTCGTTCATAGTTAAAAAGTTAAATCCATCCCCAAGGCAGCGGACTTTTCCCATTTAAAACCCATTACACCAGGGATGAAAACGTCTCCCGGTCCGACACCTCCAAGTTAAAGAAAAAAATTAACCCCTCCTTATTTCGTAAATGGCGCACAACCTCACCCTGTTATATGTAAACCCAAGGATACCTTGGGAAAAAAAAAAGCGCTGGAAAATATTAACTATATAATAAAATGTGTATTGCATACAAGAGGTAGTAAGAATGTACATTGTTTTTGGACAGAGAGAGATATAACAAATTGCATTGTCTCTAGTCATCAGGGCTGCTGTACATGTCATTCCATTACTTTTATTATTGTGTAGGACTCAGTATTAGGCCCTCACTAATTTGGCACCTTTCTAACTTTCTTTCTAGGGTTTCTCTGGCATAAGGGTACCAAAAAAAAGAATAAAGAATGAAAACACCCGGTTGCTATAGATGTGTATATTATTGGGGTTTCTTATTTTGCAATTGATTTTTTTAGTATTCGGGTAGATCATAACTATCAATAAGTCTCAGTGTTGATTGAAAGAAATGAATGCTTTTATCCCTCCATCCAAACTCTCCAAGTGGCGCGCTTCTCAGTTTTTTCTTAGTTATTATTAACTATTGGCTGAATTCTTTCCTTTTGTTTAGGCTCGACGTTATGTGGGAGGTACCAAACACTAAAGAACAAAAAAGAAGACTTATGTTTGGATTGCAAACTGGATATGAGGAATCTGATAACAAGACAAAGAATAAAAATTAAATTAAAAGGTATAAAAGGGGAAAAATAATCAACAGTTTCAAAGAAAAAAAACTATTCTGACACCTATTTTCCAACACGACCTCCCCCACCTCTTTCTCGGGGTAAAAACAGACTAGACGCTGTAAAATATGTCGGGCATGGAGAAATCGATCCCAACCCCCAGCCTGTGCCTGCGACAGTTGACATATCTTCAAGAAATCAAACCTCTTTGGTCTATTATTTTATTCTCTAATTTAACACCTCCCCTCAACCCAATGCTATCGCTCTACACATCCCCGGTGAATTCCTAATATAAAAGTATTAAACTTTATTCGTGGCGCTCCTTTCCTTCTCAGCCCCCCCCGCGGACGTTTCCCAGCTTGCCGCAAACATCAGGAGTGACACCGACAGACAAAGAGCCCAACACTATGGGTATTCCTAAATATCTACAGCAGCAGAAGACAGAATAGAAGCAAAGCTAATAAAGACAATAGATTTTGAAGGAGACCCCGGTGCTCCGCCCACCACCCCCACTCCCACACTCCCACTACTCATTACCACAAAACACAATCACACAATGCGCGCATCCCTTTTACTACAAACACAACACAACAAACACAAAACGCACACACACATATCTAGAATAGCAAAAGCTTTTTTTATAGAAAAAGATATAACCACTGAGGGATATCACTCACCAGCGTACGCATTTCTTTCGACGAGGCAAGTGGCCACACTTACAGGAATCTGCCAACCCCCCCCCTCTCTCACCCTCTTCTCTCTTTCGTCTTTCTACTCTCCACCGCTTTCCCACTCAACCCTTCCTATCCTCTCTCTACTCTTCTGATCCTTTCTCTCTCTCCCCGCATTTCCACTCTCCACTTCTTCCCTCTCTCTCTCTTTCTGTCTTCTCTCTCCCCCTTTGCTTTTTGGGCCACATCAAACTCTACTTAATCACAATAAACCAACTACTCACCTATAACGGGGGGGTCGGCCGCGGGGTCGGGTTTTCTGGGCGCGTTGTGGGTGTGGTTTTCTGTTCTCTCCTCCCTCCTCACAATCCCATTCTTCGCTTCCCCACTCCCACCCATCTCCCACTTTCCTTCCCTTACTCTTCTTCTTTCTCTCTTCTTTCTCTTTTGTGTTTTTTCTCTCTTCTCCACACTGCTCAGTCACAACACACAACTTCAGCGCGGCGATTAACATCACACTCACCCTACACGCAATAATGCTCCTTCTCTCTTATACACTCAGTCCACATGTACCAGCTAAATGGTAGTGTGGTTTCTTACAGATATCAAAGAAATACCTATTCAACTAAGAACCATAGTATTTTGTTCCCATTTTAGGTCAAGAACACTACAGTCGAAGGATAAAACCAAACCAATATGTTGAACAGTTGACAAAAGAAACAATGAAACATGTATCATGATCTAATTAGACGAAAACCAAGTATGGCAAATCACTATAACTGACTACAAAGATTAAAACGTCACGGTTAAAACCAGGTGATCAGATCACATGCTGCAAATCATCACCAACACCGACGCTCACTCCCGGCAGGCCTGGCGGGAAGATACCACGAAAAGGTGAAAAAATGGGGAAAATGGGCGCGCGCGAGAGTAGCCACCCCCCCCCTTCGGCCTACGTCACAAGAAAATGTGTTATTCTTATCATTATCCTAAAGTCGCCCCCTTCCCACCCTACGATTATTACCAAATCTACATGTATTACTTGTCTTTCATGACCTGGTGGTTTTTGTATTGTTATATGATGTCCTAGATGATACTGATGTATTAGATGGTAGATTTCTGTTATCTTTTCTATGAAAAAATAGATCTGCTACTCTGGGATGACCCACTGTCAAAATAAAGGTACATTTCTATTAGGTTATCACATGTATTAATGGCACCAATGGGGGCCCCTCTATGTGTTTCTCTATGTAGAGCACTACGTTTGACTAGGAGCCACCTAATTGCGTGAGGCACTAGAGTAAATAACCAAAGAACCGCCTCACTATGACAAAGGAATCGGAGATCCACATTATGAAGAACAAGCCCCAAAACGTGGGGAAGGCTTTTTTGGGGGGAAGTGGGGGTGACCCCACGACCCCCCTTCCCCCCTAAAGCTTGAAAGAATAATCAAATTGAGTAAACCTAAAGCACAATTGACTCGCAGTCCTGAGAACAAATGAAGGGAGCATAAAGTGTTATTTGGGCCCAGCCCCCAGCCCACCCCCTGGGGTCGGTTTAAAAACTTTTTCAATAGGAGGAACACAAAAAACTCCTACCCGCCAAGGTCTAAAGTCAGTCTTAGGATCGGGAGGGTTTTTTTCTGGACTCACCTCTTCTTTATATCTTTTTTTACGACCCATGGGGTAATTTTAACCGCCTTACCAAGAGCAGCGATCTCATTAAAAACCAGTTTATATTAATTAGTGCGGCGAGGGTACGCACTCTTTGGGTGGCTTGGGTTTGTTGTCTTAAGAACATTAAACTTTTTGAACCACTGGGACACAATCAGCTCGCAAAATGTGTGGTGGATAAGTGGTGTGGTTTTTTTTGGGCCTTGGGTTACGCGAAACAGATGTGGTGAGAAAATTTTTGGACATAGTATTATTATGTATTAACCCGGTGGTTGTCCAATAACACAGTTAGAAGGTACTCCTCTCCCCGCGACCACTCGCGTATAGGATGGAGTTCAGAGCATGCGCGTTCAATCATTATATTTCTCCAGAAAAAAAAAACAAACACAACAAAATTTATCTCTCCCCCATGGCAAAATAGGAAATGTGGCGCGCGTGGGAAACGGTTCGTTTTATTTTCCATGCGAATCCTTTTCTCTCTTCTCCTCGCCCAATGTAAATACCTATACCGTTTCAAATCATTTCTAAACTAACATACAAGTATAGTTAAATGGGCCCCCACCTGGTATTTCCAAAAGGAAAATTGGGCAAAGCGCAAAAAATGTTGGGGAAAAAAAAGGGGGTTTTTTTTTTGGGGGGGGGGGGGGGGGGGGCCCCCTTTTCTTGTAATACCGTCATACAAAAGTTTATGGCCCCTCCCCTTTGTTTATTCAAAAAGAAAAAAAAAAAAAAAAAAAAAAAAAAAAAAAAAAAAAAAAAAAAAAAAGCCCAGCCCAAAAAAACGGGTGGGAAAAGGGTTTTTTTTTGGCCTTCAAATAAATGGGGGTATACGTTTACCATAACCCAGTATTCCCCTGGTGATTTCCCCCAAAAAGGGAAAACTTGGGCGCCCCCAAAAATTTGGTGAAGGTTTTTGGGGGGCCCTTTCAAAATGGTTAAAATACCCGGTTACAATACAAGTATGGGCCTTGTTAATATTCCAAAGAACCCTTGCAGCAATTTGTTTTGGGGGGAAAAAAAGGGGTTTGGGGCCCTTTTCCAAAGTTTTTAATAACCGTTTACCCTACAAAAAAAAAAAAAAAGTTATTGGGGGCCGCCCCCTGGTATCCAAAAAAAAAGAAAAAAAAAAAAAAAAAAAAAAAAAAAACAAAAAACCCCCCTGGGCAGCATTTTGGGGTGAGGGTTTTTGGGGGGGGGGGGGCTTCCAATTGGTTTAATTACCGTACAATAACCAAAAAAAAAAGTTTTTTTTTTATGCCCCCCCCCCCCCCCCCTGGTTACTTCCCAGACCTTGGGGGGCAGGCAAAAAATTTTGTTGGGGAAACAGGGGGGGTTTTTTTGGGGCCCCCCCTTTCAATTGTAATAACCCGTTTTCCTACCGTATGGCCCCTGTAAAATTTTTCAAAGAAGAAAAAAAAAAACCCTTGGCAGCAAAGGGGGGGTGGAAAAAAGGGTTTTTGGGGGGCCCCCCCCTTTTCCCCCCCCATGTAAAATAACCGTTCAAAAAAAAAGTTTTTTGGCCCCCCCTGTTTACCTCCCAAAAAGAAACAAACCTGGCCAAGGCCAAAAATGTTTGAAAAAGGGTTTTGGGGCACCTTTTTCCCAAATGTATACCCCGGTACCATACAGTAAATTGGGGCCCCCTGGTTTACATTTTCCAAAAGAAAAAAAAAAACCCTTTCAGGGCCCAAAAAAATTGGTGGAAAAAAAAAGGTTTGGGGCCCCCTTTTTTTTTTCCCATGGGGTTTTAAATTCTGTTTAAACAATACAAGTTTTATGCCCCTGTTACTCCAAAGACAAAAAAAAAAAAAAACGGGGCCCAGCAATTTGTTGAAAAAAAGGGGGGGGTTTTTTGGGGCCCCCTTTTCAATGAAAAAATAACCCGGTACAATACCAAAAAAAAAAAAGTTATTTTGGGCCCCCTGATTTCCCAAAGAAAAAAAAAAAAAAAAAAAAAAAAAAAAAATTGGGCCAGCAATTGTGGAAGTTTTTTGGGGGGGGCTTTCAAAAATGGGGTTATCCCGGTTTACATAACAGTTATGGGGGGCCCTGTTATTCAAAAGACCTGGCAAAGCAATTGGGTTTTTGGAAAGGGGGTTTTTTTGGGGCTTTTTTTTCCCCATGGGGGTAAATAACCCGTACCAATACAAAGTTTTAGATTGGCCCCCCCCCGTTATTTCAAAGAAAAAAAAACCTCCAGCCATGGTTTGAAAGGTTTGGGGGGCCCCCTTTTTTTTCAATGGTAATTTAACCCGTTCAAATAACAAGTTTTAATGGCCCCCTGGTATCCCAGAAAAAACTGGCTAAAGGTCAATTTTTTTTGTTTGAAAAAAAGGGGTTTTTTGGGGCCCCCCCTCCCAATTGGGGGTTTTTTAATTTACCCCCCGTTTTCAAAATTAACAAGTTAATGGGCCCTGTTTTTTTATCCCAGAAAAAAAACTTGCAACAAAAACTGGGTTTGGAAAGGTTTTTTGGGCCCCCCTTTTTTCCCATGTAAAATCCCGTACCAAATACAGTTTTTTATGGGCCCCTGGTTATTTTTTTCAGAACCTTGCAGGGGCCAAAAATGTGGAAAAAAAAAAAGTTTGGGGGGGGGGGGGGGGGCCCCTTTTTTCCATTGGGGGTAATAATTCCGGTAGCAATAAAAGTATATTGCCCCCCCCCCTGGGTTTATTTTTTTTAAAAAAAAAAGAAAAACCTTTCCAAAGCAATGGGGGGTGGGGAAAAAAAAGGGGTTTTTGGGGCCTTTTCAAAAATGGGGTAAATACGGTACAAATACCAGTAAATGGCCCCTGGGTTTTTTTTACCTTCAAAAAAGAAAACCCTTGGGGGGCAGGCCAATGTTGGAGGGTTTTTTTTGGGGGCCCCCTTTTCATGGGGGTAAATTTAAACCCCGTACAATACCAGTTAATTGGGGGGCCCCCCCCTGTTTCCCCAAGAAAAAAAAAAAACCTTGGCCAAGCAAAAAAAAATTGGTGAAAAAAGGGGTTTTTTTTTGGCCTCCCCAATGGTATCCGTTCAATATCCAAAAAGTATGGGGGCCCCTTGGTTTTTTTAATTAGGAAAAAACCTGCAAAAAGACAAAATTGTGGGGGAAAAAGGGGGTTTTTTTTTTTTTTTTGGGCCCCTTTTCCCGTGTAAAAATTTCGTTAAACATCAAGTATGCCCCCCCTTTGTTTCCCCAAGAAAACTTACAAAGCCCAAAAAATGGTTTTTGGGAAGGGTTTTTTGGGGGGGGGCCCCTTTTCAAAATGGGGTAAATACCCCCCCGTTCCATACAGTTATGGCCCCCCTGTATTCCCCAAAGAAAAAAAAAAACCTGCCAAAGCCATATTGGGGTGAAAAAGGGGGAAAAATGTGGGGCCTTTTTTCCAATGGTTTAAAATTTACCGTAACCTAGACAGTTTTACTGGCTCTTTGTTTAATTCCAAAGAAAAAAACTTTGGGCAAGCCAATTTTTTTCGAAGGGGGGGTTTTTTGGGGGGGGGGGGCTTCAAATGTAACACTAAAGTTGGTCTAACCCACTGACCCATGGTTAGTAATGAAAAAATAAAAGGTTTTTCCTCTGAAAAAATTTCAAAAGGCCCCTTCCCCTTTCTTTTTCAGGTTTTTTGGGGCCCCTGGTTTTTTTTTTTTCCTCCTTTTTTTTTTGGGTGGTGGTTCCAAAAAAAATGGAAAAAAACAACCCCGCTGTTTTTTTTTTTTTTTTTTTCAAACAAAACTACCCAAAATGGGGGGTTTCACTACTTTTTTTGAAACCAAAAGGGGCCAATAAATTGGGGAAAAAAAATTTTTTTTCTTTGTGGTTTTTTTTTCCCCCAAAAAAAAGTAGTTGGCCCCACCCTTTTTTTAAAAATTTAGAAGGGGATTTTTTTTTGGGGTTTTGGGGCACCATTTTTGGGGAAAAAGCCCCCCCCCCCTGGGTTCCACCTTCTTGAAACAAAAAAAAGCTTTTTCCCCCTTTGGGAAGGAAAAAAAATTAGCCCCAAACCGTTGGGAAAAATTGGAAATCACTTGAAAAAAAAAAATAAAATTCCCAAAATCGCTTAAAAAGTAAAAAAATATCGGGCTGGTTTTTTTTTTTTTTATCCCACCTTTTGGTTGGGGGGGGGTGTTGTGGTGGAAGTGGGGTTTGGTTGGGTTTGGGTGGTGGTTTGGTTTTTTTGTTTGGGTTGGGTTTGGGGTTGGGGTTTGGTTTGGGGCCGGGTGGGTGGGTTTGGGGGGGGTAGGGGTTGGGCCCGCGCCGTGGCCCCCGCCGGGGGTGGTTTTTTGGTTGTTGGGCCCCCCAAATGGGTTTTTTTGGGTTTTTTTTTTTTTTTGTTGTTGGGGTTTTTGTGGTTTTGGTTGGGGGGTTTTTTTGGGTTTGTTGGGCCGGGGGTGGTTTGGGTGGTTTTGTGGTGGGTTTTATTGGTTATGGGTTTTGGGTTGGGGTTGGTTTTTTTTTGGGGTGTGGATTGTTGTGGGGCTGGTTTGTTTTGTGGCTGTTTTTTTTTTTTTTTTTTGTGGTAAGGTTGTTGGGTTTTTTTGGCCCCTGGTTTTTTTCCAAAAAACAAAAAAAAAAAGAAAATCCATTACAGCCGGGCAGCCTTTTTTAACCCAGTTTTTGGCGCGGAAAAAAAAACAAGCCCCCCCCTTCCGGGGTTTTTTTGGGGTTTGGGGGAAAAAAAAAGAACCCCACAGGGGAAAAAAAAAAAAAAAAACCTTTGGTTGGTTGCCTGGTTTTTTTTTCCGTTGGGGGGTCCCCAAAAAGGAAATAAGAAAAAAAACTTTCTTAAAAGGGTTTCTTTTTTGGAAAAAAGGGGGGTTTTTTCTTTTTTCCCCCCCCCCCCTTTTTTTGGGGGTGTTTCCAAAGGGGTGGGGTGGGTGGGGGGGGGTAAAATCCAGAAATAATGGGGGGGGTTGTGTTAAACCCTCCTGTATATTGGTGTATGGGGTGTGTTTTTTTGTTTTTTTTTTATTTTGCGCCGATAGGTGTTCGAAGGTTGGAATGAAGTTGTGGGGTGCGGTCTGTTGTGTTTGTTTGTGTGTTGTGTTGTCTGGTTTGTGTTGTTATTGTGTTGTGTGCCAATGTTTGTGTGCTGTTACTGTTTTTGGTGAGGGGCTTTGTTGGTGGGTGGGTGTGGGGAGTTTTACTATTGAAAAAAAAATTAAGATCCCCCGGGTGGGGAAGGAAGCCGAGAGATTTTTAACGTCCTCATGAAATCCCACGCCCCTGTGTTGGGGTTGTTGGCAAAGGTGACTTGTGTGCTGTTGTTGTTAATCACCTACCCGACTCTCAACCAGGTCTTTGCAGCCGGGCTTCCCTCCTCTGTTTCAGTCGCGGCTGCCCTGTTTCGGGTCTCTAAACATGAAATAGATGTGTTGTGTGCACCTATAAACCCCCCCCTTAGTGGCTAAAATAAAGACTCTTTCATTTGGGGTGCATATCAATCCGCTGTTATAAAGGTGTGTTTTCTTGTAGTATGCTAGAGTGAAATGATCGTAACGGGTAGGAAACCATCCTGTTCGCTCTTCCTTCATAATGCTACAACTGCTAAAAAAAACTACGTTCACTGTAAGAAGTGCACGTACACTCAGCAAGGTACTAGGTCAAAATGAACATAGCACGGTAAACCAACAACCAGGTGACTGAATTTGTGTATTTGTGCCATCGTCATGGAAGCAGTTAGTACCAGTTTAATGTTTGAATTTATTTGTCAAAGTTGCACCTCTTTTAACACACTGTCCATAGTTCTGCATTTGTAAGACCAGACCTGTACAATAAAGGTTGAACTACGTTAAACGGGTAATTGTCCAATTCTACACGAGACTATAAATAGTGCCTGCGAAGTTCTGGAATTTTGTAGTTACCTACACTGCAACAGCTGTCATAAGTTATGTAAATTCACAGACCAGTTATTGCTAAGAGTAACTTACTTGCTTAAGTCCATAACCATTCTGTACTTTACTGAACTTTTGTGAATTTACAACTGATAGCAAACTATCTTGTTCAAGCACATCAATTGGGTTGACAGCAAACGGACCTATCCCCACCATCACATCCATCAGCTATAAGTGGAGTGTGACAATAGTAGCTGTCAGAATAACAGTACATGTGACTTGTTGACAGGCAATGCTACAGTAATATTTGAAAGATTAAACCATAACTTCCAGGTGAACCAAATGCATTAAGGTTATGGAAATGCATAGGTAAATCTACTTAAACAAATGTCACAATCTCTACAATCATGTAGAACTGGATATTGAGAAAATCAACGAGTGTCAACATCACACCCCAATTAATCAACACAGATAACGTTAATACTAATTAAAAACACTTCACTACATTGGTTGGCCACAAATCACCAAATATTCTTAGGCACTGCCCAAAACATGCTAGGCCCCCGCCAAGACACATTCTCCCCACCTCACATCCTAGTCAACGTACATAATGGAGTGTACCTGTATTAAACATACTCTTTTTATTGGAGTGTAGATTATTATACACTCTCGTTTCTGTGTTGTATCTGTTCCCCTATCGACAATTCAGCATTAATCAACCCTGTTCCTGAAGCTACCTGTTCTAATTATACAGTGGCACTCCAACAATTACTGAGGCACCGCCTGACATGGCAATGCACACAATACATACTTAAAAAATTAAACAAATATAATTATAGAGATAAACTCAATCAAAACATGTCAAAATCATACTGGACTTTATAATATTTCAATGGAACCCAACAAAATGATTATTGATTCAATTAAACTCTTGCAATGTTCCTTTAATCAAAGTTTCACACTTAATGGAACCGCTAAAAATATTTATCTGTAAAATACATCAAACCACATTAAACCCAGGAAACTTAAGTTCGCCTTATTTAAGTTTATCTAAGTGTTAAGGAACTATATTGAGCCATTTGTCACGTTCGTCGTAATGTGGAAGAGAGGAGGACCAAGGTGCAGCGTGATTGGAATACATTCTTCTATATTTAATGAAACGAAGAATACTTCGTTTCAAAAACAACAAAACGAACGTGACGCTATATAAAAACAGTGCAGACACAAGCAACTAACACATAGACAATAACCCACGAAATAYCCAAGGACTATGGCTGCCTAAATATGGTTCCCAATCAGAGACAACGATCAACAGCTGCCTCTAATTGAGAACCAATCTAGGCAACCATAGACATAAATAACACCTAGACTAGACACACCCCCATAAACATACGAAACCCATAGACAAGACAAAACACATAAATCACCCTTGTCACACCCTGACCTAACCAAAATAATAAAGAAAACAAAGATAACTAAGGTCAGGGCGCGACAGTACCCCCCCCCCCCCAAAGGTGCGGACTCCGGCCGCAAAACCTGACACTGAAGGGGAGGGTCCGGATGGGCCTTCTTACGGCGGCGGCTCGGGTAGGGGACTCCACCATAGTCATTACCCGCTTTGGTGGCGCCTCTGGAGCAGCGCCCATTGCAGCGGGTCCCGGACTGAAGACAATCGTAGAGGGCGCCACTGGACGGAGGGGCAGCTCCGGACTGAGTGGCAGCTCTGGACTGAGGGGCAGCTCAGGACTGAGGGGCAGCTCAGGACTGAGGGGCAGCTCAGGACTGAGGGGCAGCTCAGGACTGAGGGGCAGCTCAGGACAGAGGGGCAGCTCTGCCCCCCAGGATAGAGGAGGATCGTGAGAGAAGCAGCAAAATCCCCAAGAATCACTGTGAAAGAATGCAGCCTTGGTGGCGTCTTGGGGTCGCCAGGTTCAAAAAGCACCATCAGACGCCACCTCCACAACCACGGGCCTTTGGAAGGGTTGCCAGAAGAAAGCCCTTAATGACCCCAAGACACAGACGCAAGCGCTTGAGTTTGCCAAACGTCATTTAAATTATGATTGGAAGAGGTGCTCTGGTCAGATGAGACCAAAATTGACGTTTGTCAGATACAAGCATCGGCATGTTGGCA
>NW_019945335.1:17245-30198 GCF_002910315.2 Salvelinus sp. IW2-2015
ATGTTTGGCGTCGAAACACAGATGCATACAAGGAGAGGCACCTCATACTCACGGTGAAATATGGTGGTGGGTCAGTGATGTTTTGGGGCTGTTTCAATTCCAGAGGTCCAGAGGCACTGGTTAAGATTGATGGCATAATGAATTCCACCAAGTACCAGGCAATTTTGGCTGACAATCTGGTTGCCTCTGCCAGAAGGCTGGGACTTGGCCGTAGGTGGACTTTCCAACAAGACAATGACCCAAAACATACCTCAAGATCCACACAGAAATGGTTCTGTGACAACAAAATCAATGTTCTGCCATGGCCATCTCAGTCGACGGACCTCCATCCAATCGGAAACCTGTGGGCTGAGTTGAAGAGGGCAGTTGATAAGCGCAAACCCAAGAATGTGAAGGATCTTGAAAGGATCTGCATAGAATGGTCCAAAATCCCTCCAAATGTGTTCCTTAACCTTGTCAAACATTACAGGAAAAGACCATGCTGTTATCCTTGCCAGAGGTGGTGACACTAAGTGCTAAATGAGGAGTGGCAATAATTATGAAACCTTGATTAAGTGAAATGTATTTTGTATTAAATAATTGTATGATTTTGGTGGGTTCCATTGGAACATTAATAAAGTACATTATTTCTCACATGTTGGTATTTTGAGTTTATCTCTATAATTATATTGTTTATATTATTTTAAGGTATTGTTTGTGCATTGCCAGTCAGGGGTGCCAGTAATTTTGGAGCCCACTGTAGCTGGTTGATCAACTGAATCATGTTAGTTATAACTGGGGTAGGAGGGAAAACCTACAGGAGGGTAGCTCTCCAGGAACATGGTTGGAGAGCCCTGACACAGATCAATCAGGATTTTATAGCAATATGAGCATAGCACTATTTTTATGTCAATTTCAAATGTTACCAAGGCTGTCTAGTCATGAAGGAAGAACATTATTCTCTCTMTCTCTCATCTGGGTGTTGAATGTAAGTCTGTCTGTGTCTGACTACAGCAGGACACTGATCCCAGGCAGCTCCATTGAAATACAACATAATCTCCTCCCTCATGACTCAGTTATTTTTTCTGTCTTTATAGGCTGTCCAATTCTTAGTGGTAATGTTACGTGATATCTTGTAAATCTCTTTATATTTGTCTAGGTAAGTAACTTGTTTTGGTTCAGAGTATGTTGTTATCTACTTCAACTTGGGTGTCTCTGTAGCGTTGAGTATATGTGAGTGTAATCGTTAAAAGGGTGTCAATCAAAAACACAATGTTTGTATTATGTTAACTGTGTAGATAATTGTCTAAGGAAAACCAATGGTCCCAATCGTCATGGCTCTATAATAAACCCGTTCAAAGGTTATTGGAGTTTTTACCTTGAGAGACGACTAAAATGAGCGGTGACTGAAACCATGAGGCCAGAGAGAGAGAGGCCAAGGAAAAATGGCATCGTGTCAGCATAAGGCTGGAGTTCTGTGCATGAATAAGGCTACAGGCGGACCTGACAAATCTCACTTTACTGTTGAATAGTGCATCTTTCTTCTCCAATCCACAGACATAAAATAATATAGAAGCTGAGATGGGATAACGACATGACATAGTATTTTCAACTTTAGTTATACGCTTTCATATTTTAAATCAAAATTATTGTTATTTTTTGAAGATTTCTTCACAAAAAAAAGCATATGCTCTGTGAAATGTCAATGAAGCACTGAGCGCATTTACAAGCTTTTTTCCCCAAAGCCTTTTACATTGAATCAGCTCTGTCATGCTAATTCAGCCTCTTTACATGGAATTCAGCTCGGGTCATGCTAATTCAGCCTTTACATTGAATTTTCAGGCGCGGGTCATGCTAAATTCAGCCTTTTACCATTATTAATTCAGCTCGGGTCATGCTAATTCAGCCTTGTCTGTACATTTATTCACTCGGGTCATGCTTTAATCAGCCGTTTACATTTAATTCAGCTCGGGTCATGCTAATTCAGCCTTTTACATTGAATTTCAGCTTCGGGGTTCATGCTAATTCAGCCTTTTTGTACATTGAATTCAGGCTCGTGTCATGCTAATTCAGCCTTTTAACATTGAAGTTCAGCTCGTGTCATTGCTAATTCAGCCTTTACATTGAATGTCAGCTCGGGTCATGCTAATTCAGCCGTTTACATTGATTCAGTCGGTGTCATGCTAATTCAGCCTTTTTACGATTGAATTCAGCTCGTTGTTCACGCTTAATTCACCTTTTACATTGATTCAGCTCGAGTTTCATGCTAATTCACGCCTTTTACATTTTGAATTTCAGCTCGGGTCATGCTAATTCAGCCTTTTTACAGTTGAATTCACCGTGCATGCTATTCAGCCTTTTACATTTTGGGAATTTTTTTTTTCCCCCAGGGGCTTCGTGTTCATGCTAAGTCAGCCTTTTACATGATTCAGCTCGGGTCATGGCTAATTCAGCCTTATTACATTGAATTCAGCTCGTGTCATGCTATTCAGCCATTTTACATTGAATTCAGCTCGTGTCATGGCGTGAGATTCAGCCTTTTACGAAGATGTGAATTCAGCTCGGGTCATGCTAATTCAGCCTTTTACATTTTAATTCAGCTCGCGTCATGCTAATTGACAGCCGTTACATTGAATTGCAGACTCGTGTCATGGACTGAAATTCAGCCTTTTACATTTAATTCAGGCTCGGATGTCATGGCTAATTCCGAGACCTTTTAGCATTGAATTCAGCCTCGGGTGCATGCTAATTCAAGCCTTTTACAGTTGAATTCAGGCTCGTGTCATGGGACTAATTCAGCCCTATGTTTACAGTGGAATTCAGCTCGTGTGCATGCGTAAGGAATCAGCCCTGTAATACATTTGAATTCAGCTCGGGGATACATGCTAAATTCGCCTGTTACATTGAATTCAGCTCCGTGTCATGCTAATTCAGCCTGTTTACATTGAATGTAAGCTCGGGTCAGAGACAGTATTCAGCCTTTTAACATTGAATTGTTCAGCTCGGGTCGATGCTAATTTCAGCCTTTTACATTGAATTCAGCTCAGGTCATGCTAATTCAGCCTTTTACATTGAATTCAGCGGAGAGAGATCGTGTCATGGGCTGAAATTCAGACCTTTTACATGAATTCAAGCTCGATGTGCATGCTGAAGTTACAGCCTGTTACATTGAATTCGCTCGTGTGACATTGCTAATTCAGCGGCTTTTACATTGAATTCAGCTCGGTCATGCTAGAGTTCAGCCTTTTACATTGAAGTCAGGCTACAGTGTCATGGCTATTCGGCCTTTTACATTGAATTCAGCTCGTGTCATGCGTATTCAGCGCCTTTTGACATTGAATTCAAGCTCGGTCATGCTGAATTCAGCCTGTTACATTGAATTCAGCTCGGGTCATGGCGAATTCAGCCTTTTTACACTTGAATGTCAGCTCGGGGCATTGCATAATTCAGCCTTTTCATGGATTCAGCTCGGGTCATGCTAATTGAGCCTATTTACCATTGAATTCAGCTCGAGGTCATGCTAATTAGCCTTTACATATGGAATTCAGCTCGTGTCATGCAATTTCAAAGCCTTTTAGCATTGAATTCAGCTCGAGTGTCAGTGTGCTAAGTTCAGCCATTTTACAGGATTGATTATTCAGCTCGTGTCATGGCTTGAAATTCAGCCTTTACATTGAATTCAGCTGGCGAGGGTCATGCTAAGATTCAGGCCTTTTACATTGAATTCAGCGTTGATGTCATGGCTAATTCAGCCTTTTGTGAGCCGATGGAAATGAAGTGTTCAAGACGGACAAGACGAGCCACAACATGTATAATACTACCCGCCCCCACAGATATTGGAAAACCACTGGTTAGAGAAGAGGAAACCCCCAGGCACGAAACGATTCAAACATGATATTTGGCTTGGTGAAATGTATTTTTTTTACCATAAGGAAGTATACAATTTGATCGAGCGTACTGCCACCAGGGGTGCGATTATTCACGCAAACTGGCGATTAGGTAAATAAGATGAGGAAAGGAGTGGACACCCTACACAGTACAGAACAGGTAAAGAAAGAAACAACACGAAGACCATGTACTGCATTTGAAAAACTAAAGATTGAAACAGTTATTATAATTGGTGAAGACATCCAAGAGGACAACAAAAATGAATTCGTACACAGCTATTCACATACCATATTCAATGGGTCAGTGTATAACGAAGATTGATGTGATGCCTGGTGAGGAGCTATCCACTTACCTGGCAGAACTCCACTGCTAATTCACCTCATCTGCCTAACATGCAATCTGCTGGAAAATAAACATAACAGTTTTGTAAAAAGTTTGCTGTTTTAATCATTCTTCCCCATAAAGCTTTGCTTGTTTACGTCCCCCTTGCTCCAGTGATCTGGTTTGAGATATGACGATTGTTGAAGTTTCTAGAGGGAACTTCTCTCCGTCACACAAAGTCTATTATGACATAGTAAATTAGTCTAGGAGATAGCACGGAGCGGATAGTTTAGAGAGAGACCGAGGAAAGAAGAGAAAGAGAGAAGGAAAACAGGAGTAGTGTGTGAACCTGGCTCCTGGATTGGTCTCTCACGCAGTCAGTCGTCTGTTGTAAACTACAGCTTTATCTGCAGAGGAGATGAAATAAAATCACCCCATAACAATGAATGAATAACTAACTAATCATCTTTATTATTATGCGAAAATCAAAAAGGCAGGCGAATTGTTCTTCGTCATCATCAACAATCATTCATCCACGAAGACAGTTCATGTTTATCATGATTTGATCGTGGCGGGTGTGCGGGTGGCGATTCATCATCAGCACCACCACCACCAATTCACTATCACACATCTGGAGACATCTAAACGTGATAAATTTAGTGAGAACAGAAATGTAGAGGACCAAGCCGACCCACTCGACACGGTGCTATCAAAATTCACAGCCTTAAAAAACTGAATTCTTAAATCGATTGATTGAGAAACTTTCATACCGGAGAATGAAACGACAGAGAAAGCATTGACTTGAATTTTGAGGCGGTCCGACATGATTCAGGAGGGTATTTTTGAAAGATATGCTGCTTGGTCATGTGGGCCAATGTTTTGCAAATGTACTTATGTTTAAGTTTGTGTTAGATATGGTTTAATTCGAATGATGAAAGAGGTACAGGATCTAGGGCTACAAGTGGGAGTGCCCAACTCACGAGCGCCGGACCGGACACTGGCAGGCGGTCATAGATCGGTTTAAACAACAAAAATTAAACTGTTCGAATTGGAAATAGAACGCAATCGCCAGTATTAGACATCGCGATGCAACCAAGAGAGACCAACGTCACCAAACTCTGATTTGTTGTATTCTCGTATCAATTTCAGCTACTTTATTTTTATCTTGTTGAATTGATCCCTTGTTTTGTATGAGAGATATAAAGTTAGAAATATATATTTTTAAATAGTGAAGATTGTTTAAATATAGCCTGGGCCTAGATTGAAAATTCCATTGAAAAGTGGGCTATAGGCCTTAGGCAGCGAAGGATTAAAAAAAATATGCCACACTGAACCAGTCACAACAGATGTAGGCTACCAGGCAGGCCAGGTGTACTCACCATCCGCGGCAGGTGTGGGGAAAGCGAAATCTGGGAGAAACAGTCAAGAGCCAAAAATCACCGAGCAGAAGGAGAAACTCCCGATTTGCCTGAGTTAGGACGCCATGTCTTGAGAATAAAAGTGAATCCACTCAAGTTACGGATGCGCTGTAGAGTAGGCTATTTTCCGCTGGATGATACTACCGGTTATAGCGTGTCATATGGAGGAGGAGGTGTTGTGTTGTGCGTGGAATTGATCCGACCGACGATTAGGCGGTCACCAACTGGCTGGAGATGTTGGACGGCTACTCGACTCTTCCACATGCTGGTAGGTCTGAAAACTGACAACAGAGGCGTGACGCTTGGACTCTACCGCCTGGCGGTTCCATGTGGAGACGGAGAGGCTCGGTTATAAATTAACACGAGATAGAGTAACACGTGCCAGGCTTACGAGTCTATTAAACTCGGGAGATGAGCGTGTAGAGCTGTAGTGAACTCCACCTGCCGTAGTGACCCGAAGGTTAGCTACCCGAGAACAACACGATCTCTCTCTCGGTCGGACCCAAACCGTGAAGAGGAGAACAAAACGAGTATCGACCCCCTGGAGTTGATAGGCGATCCTGTTTCTGGGAGCAGCCTTAGTTTTTTATAGTCGATACATACATACATACTGGGGGTCCCATTTTATACCCCATTTGGAATTAGATACATCCATACATACACAACAAGTCAACATGGTTTGTGGCCAGAGCCGAGTTTGTGTTTCAGAGGTTTTACATGTTCCTTCAGCCCCAGTTAATCTCCTGCTTTATGACTTTATGCGAATTCAGATGAATATACCATTGACTGTCTGCTGAGAGTTGACAGAGCTGTTCTTAAGGAGACGTGAGAGAGGCTATATGAAGTACGGAGTGAACATGCTGAATGCAGCGTAGAGTTTCAGAGTGTGTCGCGATGGAGAAACGAGCGACACGAACACAGCGAGCCATTTCTAAAACCACATTGCTACGATGACTCGAGGGGCGATTGTGTCATGTGAGAGTGCTGTCTGATACTGGTCTGTGCTGGTCAGGTCTGATGTCTGTCTGTCTGTCTGTCTGTCTGTCTGTCATAGTCCCTCAGCGGGCCCAATGGCCCTGTATCTTCTCATGCGTCTTCTCCCTGCTGCTCGCCCTTTCGAACTGATACGTACTTCGCTGTCAATGTTAGCAAATTTAATGGGCCCCATCCAGAGAGTATTGGCGATAGAGGAAACGTGTATGTATTAACATTGCGTAATAGCAAGTGAAATACATAATAGATCTCTCTTTCATCTTTCTCTGTCCTCTCCACTTTCACTGCTCTCCATATTACACCTGACCCCCCGCCCCCCCGCACGCCGCCGACGCGACAGCATGTTCCAAATACTGAGTATAGCACGCCTGAAGAACTGCAGTAAATCTCAAGTTGTAGTAATGTGCGACTTGAGACATGAAGCACTCCCACATAGAGAGAGAGAAGAGGAGATAGAAGAAAGAAAGGTACGACAGATATGAATCGACAAGATCAGATATAACCCACACATAGACAGTAGCGCAGACACGAAGTGCGTATAGCGAACAGAATGTCAAACTCACTGGTGTTCCGAGAACTAGTGCTAGAAAAGTGAGTGATAGTGACTGGCCAAGATTAGATACCCCTCACCAGAGAGATGTGAGACGAAGTCAAGCGATACTAGGAGAGATTAGTGCGACGACCTTTTGATCGAGGAAGAAGACGCAGATACGTTGCCCACTCGATAAACCGTATGTAGAATACAGAAACCATAGCGGTGAGCGAATGCAAGTGAATCGCTCACAGAGAGAGTATGTAGTACAAAGAAACGCGAGATGACCCGAGAGTTATCACCGAAATAAACAGTCCCCTCCCGCTATGCGAAGTCGATACACCGATGTAGTAAATGCGAAGAAGCCGACTCGCGCAAGACGGGAAGTAGATAGCACTGTCTACACATGAAACCGAGTAAAGAAAGCAATTGGAGTGCAACGCTGAGTGGTATCAAATCTTACTGGCAGCTTTATTCACCCTTTTGGACTACATATTGTAGATAGGCCTATTCTCTTGTTTACGAGGAGGCTGAACAGAGGGATGGGAGATTGTCTATATCATACTCAACATCCCTGCCAGTTGTGTATGAGTGACATTACTACTGCGCACACTACTCTAATACGTTTCATCTTCTCTCATCACCATCATATGTCATGACCTCCCCTACAAGAGTCCTCGGGGAACTGAGAGCTGAGAGATACATACACATCACCGAGCTCACCAAAGAGCAAACAGCCTATCTCCTGTCTCTGGACGTAAGTACCATGAGCTCTCTCTAGCTACAGAAAGTGGGTCAAGAAGGGACAGGACCAAGGAAGGATCAGTAAGTAGAGGCGTATAAAAAAGAAGGAGGTTAGAATCTCCGAGGAGTGGCGATAGGAATCACGCTGGCCACGAGATCAAATGTGACAGAGTGGAGAGGTGAGAGTGAGGAGGAGGTTTTCTGTCTCGAGCGCCAGACCATAGACCAGAGATGTTGGCACAAGCCAACACCCAAGACAGTGAGAGGAGCGTGTTAGCGGCAGAGTCGGAGACAAAGTCTGGCAGGCACATAGAAAAGAGACCAGGACCGTAGGCATGGAGGAGCCACGAACGGTATGATGAGGAGCAGAGAGGCAGAATACAACCCAAGCAAGAAAGGGTGGAGGCATGAGAGGAGCAGGGGCGAGGCAACCTAGAGAGCAAAGGTGGATGAGGAGCAAGCAGGTAGAATGAGGGAGCCCCGCGAGGAGAATGCAGGCAGAGCAGGAGGCCCGAGAATAAGGCCAGAAAATAGAGGAGCAGAGGTACACGATGAATGGGGGAGTGACAAATCAAAGATCAATAGTGCTTTAATATCTGATCACGACCTGCGACCGAATTACAACACCGGTGTAGAGAACCTGGTACAGTGAAAATCGACTGTACTTATCAGCTCCTGCAAGCATAGCGAACCTGAAGGTCCGTGAAACCCCGGAAAAATAAAAAGCACCAACAGTAAAAAGACAGTGAAAAATAACAGCACCGTAGCCAGAAGGATAATACAGTTGCAGAAGAGCCCGGGGAGATAGGAGCCCTATAATAACCAAGCGAGGTCTAGCGCAGAGGCGGAGTATACAGTTGCGAGGCTATAACAGTAGCGAGGCGACATACAGGAACCGGTTAGTCGGGCTGACGTTAGCACAAACCCACCAAACCACGCCCAACTCAGTATGATCACCATCTAGCAGTATGCGTTAAAGTCGACCTACTGAACATATACATGGATACGAATAAACAGGTGAGAGCCGCTCAGCAGAGGAAAAAACTAGCGTAAAAAGGATAAGGGGACCGGGACCACGTTGGTCGGGAAAGAGTGGTGGCTGGCGGGACACATTGCAAGTAATAAGCCAAAACCAGAGCTCAAGGGCCAGCTGTAGCAGACGTGAGCACTGGAATGTCGCGGGCCAGTATCTACATGAAACAGAGAGGAGCTACTCATGAGTAGCGAGAGTGATGTATAGCTCTAAAGGTGCTTAGTACCATATATGATAAACACGAAGTAGCAGAGCCAGGCGATCGAAACGAGCCAGAATTCGTGAAGGGGTAGGGCCGGGTGGGGGACACACACAACACACACAATGCAAACTAGTCTGGATAGCCTTTGATTACCTGGTTGCACGAGGTACTTGTGGATTGACCATTGTGACGCAGTAGAGAATAGCTGCATTGAAGAGAGACGCTTCTTTTGTCGGGCTGAGTCTCTGATTGTGTGCATCGAACCAGTAGGTAAGCCTCCCGCTCTTGATTGTTTGCAGACCCCGAGCGTGTAAGCAGTCAGGCAAGAGCCTGACTCCACGTGTGTGCACTAGTGTGCGTCTGAACAAACCCGTACCAAAAGGAATGATGGCGTTGGTGAGTCAAACTATGCCGTGACGACTTGCCGCCAGGACTCCCGAACCTGTGGTGACACCGGAGTACCGCAGAGAGTAGCTGTGAATGACCAGTGCGCACTGCCTGGAGGGGATGAACAAGGCCCTCAGGGTCCCGTGCTAGTGAGAGCACAAAAAAGGGTGTAGTACCAAGAGAACAAATCCCAATAGTGCAGATGTAGTTCTAACACTACGCCCAACCACTCCAGCCTGGCAGGCCTAGGAGGGAGTGCCCACCGCGCGCGTCAGGAAAGTCCTGCAGGAGTTAGATGAGGAGTCTATGCGCAGTCCCCATAGCGGCGAGCACAGAGATTGCGTAGAGGTTAGTGATGAGGCCCAGGTAGGTATGGGCCAACTGAGAGAAGAGCAGGAGGATAGAATGCGGCAGACCAGTTGAAGAACAAACACCAGAGATGAAATGACAAGGAGCCAAGGTAGTATGAGAGAAGTTGTGGAGGTGAAGAAGAGGCACTGGGAGGGTTCCCACAGATGACAATGCTGAACCCGGCCCCTTCCGGTCTCTGAGCGAGGTCCACCGCATTGACGAATATCCAAGCTTAAGGCACCGTGTGCACCTACGTCGCAGTATGCAACATAGACCACCGTGTAGTTACTGCCCTCTAGTGTGCTTTATGTCAGTTCGAAGAAGGCCCTGGTTCTCCTGTAGTTCCAAGCTCGATAGAGAAGATGAACAGGGGAATGTCTTGGGTGTGTGTGGCAAACTTCGGGATGAGGTTTTAATGTGACTGGGTGTAAGTGGATGGTGGATGGGCACGGTATAAGAGCACCCAGTCGCCCACCTAGTATGGATCGCGCGTCGCTGCCTGTCTTATGGTGCTCTGATTCGGTAGTGACTAAGAGGTACGAAGCAGTAGGTCTACTTCAGTGAAATGTGCTGCATTCTTTATGTGATGCTGTGCATGTGTGGCCCATCAAATAAGCGGCTAGCCTGCCTGGAATTTGAAAGAGTGTGACACAATACGTGAATCATACTCTTCTTTGCAGAGAAACATCAAGATTACAAGGTCCCTGAGAAGGAGAGGATTGAGAGAGAGATTATCACAGAGAGAGAGAAGAGAAAGGGAGGAGAGGGAGAGAGGAGAAGCGGAGAGAGAGAAAAAAGAGGGAAGAGGAGACGAGAGAGGGAGGGAGAAGAGGGAGAGGAAGAGATCAAAGGAGAGAGAGAAAGTTCGAATCCAGGCTGATGCGCTCACACCATCATGGCCGTGATTGGGGAGAGAAGGATCCACGATAAGGCAGGTGCAACCATGTGGCCACGAAGGAAAGCATCGTCCAGGTTTGGCCGGGGTAGGCGGTCATGTTGTTAATAAGAATTTGTTCTTTATTTGACTTGCACTGGTTAAATAGGAAAGGGTAGAAAAAAGAATAAAATCATACAAGCATGTTACCGTAGAAGAAAACTAAATGGAGCATGACTGCGCTAGGGCACTCCTTTTAAAGGATACTCAATGTTGAAGAGCTTTCGACATACTGGGGTAGTTCTACCGCAAAAATGTTCTATTGCATCCAGGCTGCCAACCATGCTGGTCGATCTACTACCACAATGGTGGTTCACCATAGCCCTGCCCTTGCAGTAGCGTGCACCAACTTACCTTCCTGTTTCCTGCGGATATTGAAACCATCAAATCTTTCTCATGGTTGATCTGTGAGCAGTCTAATTGTAAGTTTATTATGATAAGTAAGTGTATGTATTTATGATTATGGGTTATAGGAGAGGGAGATAGAAATGTTCAGGATGATTTTCTCTGGGGGGAGTGCCACGTGAACAATTAGTGACGTATGATGAAGACGTGGAGTGAGCCCGTAGTATGATAATTGGGAGATTCAATGTATTCTGACGCAATGTGAACTTAGATAGCAAGATAGATGATTTCCTGTATCCTTTTACTTTTACTTGTCTTGTCTCAGCGAGTAGAGGTATGATGATGTCCCAGACAATGGCACCCTGAATTCCCAGAAGATATACAGTTTACTACACAGATCCTATAGCGGAACCCGGAATAGTGGAGGAAGTCCAAAGTAAGAGAAATAGAACCGGGGATATTAGGGTAGGGGAATAAGATGCCGATTAGAGGCAGGGCATAAGCCCTCGAAAGCACCCAGTGGTCAACACATTACAAGCATATTACTGTAAAGATTGCACTGCTCTGAGAGACGGGTATGAGGTGGAACTGTGAGGGATTCATCTCAAACTATACCCATTGAACTAGGCACCTCATAATAGAGGATTTGCAGCTGCTGTTGACCAGTACACATCAGGCAACCGAAGATGATGGAGCCTAAGAAAAGAGAAAGAAGCAACCGTTTGTGTATGCAGCTAGATTCCAACGCAGTATGAGACGTAGAGAGAATAGAAAAGAGGAAGAGAAGTTGGGCCTCTCGTGGAGACGTGAGGAATGAAGACATAGTACCGTTCAATTTTCAGACAGAAAAGCTAACTGACATGGTGTAAAGATTTGTATGGAAACATAGAGACAAGAAGAGATTCAACCCTGATTTAGAGCGAGTAGAAGAAAAGCTAAAGCAGTAATCGCGAGAGCAGAGGACAAATGGCCAGACGAGTCGCATAAGATGAAACAAAAGCGAGTAGACCTGAAGTCGCAGACAGTCCACCATGCGAAAGCAGAAGAATGAAGCAAGGGGAGACGCGCGGAACTGGGAGTGACTTTCTTTGTGTAGGGATGTAGTTTTTCAAGCAAGAGAGATACCACAGAGAGAGAAAAGAAAGGAGAGGAGAAGAGATCGATTAGAGAGAAAAGAAAAAAGGAGGGGTGAGTTTAAGAGAGCCTAGCAGATGTATTCCAACGAGTGATCCTAAGAGTGGATTGCGGAAATAAGACAGTAGTGACGCGTGTAGAGTAACGTACCCAGCTACTTTAGAGCTGTTAGGAGCCAAATGTGTTAACGAACCGAAGTTCCACGAGTATCGTAATTAAAAGTATGTTATTCATGCACAGAGAAAGAGAAAACGGGGAGAGGAAGACTCCACAGAAAGAAGCGAGAGAGGACATAATGAGAGAGAGAGAGATCCACAGAGAGAGAGAAAGGAGAGGGGAAGAGATATGAGAGAGAAGAGAGAGAAGAGAGAGAAGAGAAAGGAGAGAGAGGAGAGAGAGATCCACGGAGAGAGAAGAAGAAGGGGTGAGAGAAAAGAGCCAAGAGAGAGAAAGAAAGGAGAGAGAGGGGGAGAGAGAGAATCCATAGAGAGTGGTCAGTGAGGCAGTTAAATAGGTGAGACTGGTCTGAAGATGTAATGGGGTTATCAATCACCTGAACCTGATGGTGTGAAAGATCAACATCACCACATCTCTAGGAAAAACAGGCCAGCTTCTACCCAGAAGTAAAACCAATATCACTGTCCTGAGTTACAGCCTCAGTGTGTTATCTTGGTGTTTATCAATCAGTTCTC
>NW_019945335.1:30223-36380 GCF_002910315.2 Salvelinus sp. IW2-2015
TGTGTGTGTTTGTGTGTGTGTGAGTGTGTTGAGTGTGTGTGTGGTGTTTGTGTGGTGTTGTGTGTGTTGTGTGTGTGGCTGTGAGTATGAGTGTATGTGTGTGTGTGGTGTGTGTGGTGTGTGTTGTGTGTGTGGTGTGTGTGTGTGTGTGTGTGTGTGTGTGTGTGTGTGGGTGTGTGTGTGTGTTGTGTGTGTGTGTGTGTGTGGGTGTGTGTGTGTGGTGTGTTGTGGTGTGTTGTGTGTGTGGTGTGTGTGTGTGTGGAATACAACTATCTCTCCTTAGTCTGTTATTTGTACCATCATTGATGTTGTTATGTTTGCCACTTTCTTCAACATATGTACAGTTAGTGACCTTTATTCAGATGTACATTAACACGTCTGATTTGTGTAGGTTCTACAATAGTTTAAATACTTCAGTTCAAAAATGTAAGTCCAGTGCATACTGTATACTAGACAACAAATACAGTATGTACAGTCAACGCACTGCAGCAATGATGTCAACGTACAGTCCATCACACTGCAGCAATGATGTCTGACGAAAGTCATTGTACAGTCCATCACACTGCAGCAATGACGTCTGAAGAAAGTCAACGTGCTCTATTTGAGCCACATGGGGAATCAACATGATAAATGTATTGCATGTGCATGCATTCATCCCAAGAGCTGAAATCATGCATCTTCCTGACGGGCATTGATTATTCTCCCCCTGTTAAAACACATTTCCCTCTGCATCCACCTGAGGAGTTTATGATCACAATCTGCAGAGAAGTGCACAAACTAGGCCTGAACACTTAACCTCATACAGCAGCACTGCACTCTGTGTCGTTTTCATTACAGATTTTAATTAAACGCAGAGGGAAAGTATGAAAACAGGCTCAGGCCTTGAAGGGATGCATGGTGGATAGTGCCCACATTTAACTTGAATTCATTAACCGGGTAATATATCTAGGGGGTGTTAGGAGCATTCAGAACCATGGGATACAAACCTATAAACAGTAGTCTTGACATGGACTGAACCTTGCGGACGCCAAATAATAAAGAAATATGGGCTGGACAGGAAAGCGTGTCACTTTTGAAAATTATCTTTCTGTTCTTAACGGGGGAAGTTTATCCAAATGATCCTCAACAGCCCAAAATGTGTGTTTGTTTCAGTAGCAATAGCTTAGCAGTAGCCTAGCATTGGTATTGAGGAATTTGGTTACAAATAATGAACCATTTTTTTCTCAAGAGTGAATAGTCATGAAGTTCTAAAGAGAGWSAATACCAGCAGTCATACCCAGAGCGTTCTGTCCCCTTGGTGTCCCTCTTGGTGTGTAGCTATAGACAGACTGAGGAATATTCGCTGTGAACACCCAGCAGATCTGTTTGTTGAGTGCCTCCACAATGCCACCATTTTCATGGAGAAACATGGAGACGTGTTTTCCAAAGTTTCTCTGGTTGTCATGGCCCTGGCAGCCTGTGTAATTGATTATGCATGATTCTCGCATGTCCCAAGGCATGTCCACGCTGAAGTCCTCCGTTTAATTACGTCTAAATACAGTAGCTATGGGTTCGTCAGGGAAATATCTGTTCCAGTTGTGGAGTGAGACAGACATGGTTATTGTTGTGTATGAAGAGCTGCATGTTAAAGAGATTGAATGGTGAGAGTTGTGATGTGGAAGTTTGAAACTGTGACATTTTTATCTGTGTTCAGTACAAGGAAATACTACTGCTCAGGAAATACTATTACTACTGTTCTCAGAAATAATACTGCTCAAGGAAATACTATTAGCTAACTGCTCAGAATAATACTGCTCAGGAAATACTATTGCTTTGCTCAGGAAATAATACTGCTCAGGAAATACTAATTGCTACTACTGTTCAGGAAATAATACTGCTCAGGAAATACTATCTGCTACTGGATCCAGGAAATAATGACTGCGAGGAAATACTATTGCTACTGCTCAGGAAAATACTATGCTCTGATACTATACCTGCAGAAATAATACTGCTCAGGAAATACTATGACTACTGCTCAAAAATACTGCTCAGGAAATATATGCTAGGAAATACTATTGCGTACTGCTCAGGAAATACTATGCTCAGTATTACTAGTGCTCTGCTGCGAAAATAACTGCTCAGGAAATACTATTGCTACTGCTCAAGAATACCACTGCTCAGGAAACTTGCTACGCCAGAATACTATTGCTACTGCTCAGAGAATATAACTGCTTCAGGAATACTATTGGTTACTGCTTCAGGAAATAATACTGCTTCACGAAATACTATTGCTATCTGTCTCAAAGAAATAATCCACGTCAGGAAATAGCTATTGCTACTGCTCAGAAAATATACATGGCTACTGCTCAGGAAATAATACTGCTACTGCTCAGGAAATAATACTGCTACTGCTCAGGAAATAATACTGCTACTGCTCAGGAAATAATACTGCTCAGGAAATACTATTGCTACTGCTCAGGAAATACTACTGCTCAGGAAATACTACTGCTCAGGAAATACTATTGCTACTGCTCAGGAAACACTACTGCTCAGGAAATACTATTACTACTGCTCAGGAAATACTACTGCTCAGGAAATACTACTGCTCAKGAAATACTATTGCTACTGCTCAGGAAATAATATTGCTCAGGAAATACTACTGCTGATGATAATTAGTCACTCTTGCTTCCAATAAAAACGATTCTTATCCCAACCGGATAACAAAACTGATCTTTAGTTGTTTGCATCCACGTTTATCAAGGGTTCCTGAACATGAACCACCTGGAAACGTATTGTGTACGACCATTCCCAACACACAACCCAGCTACATTCGATAGACAACATTCCCTATTTATTAGAGAAACATCTACCCTTAAAATTACATTGACTCTCCTCCTTAGCAAGAAACCAGACACCATCTCCGTTATTCCTGAATGTGTGATTTTAAATCATCCTCAGAACTATATACAGGTGTAGGATCTTAATTTGATCATTATTTTGYTGCTGAGAATTTTCCTGCACCACAGATGAGCTTTGTGACTTAGATAAATTCACTGAAAACCAGCACTAACCCACGGTTATATTAGCAGTATCTTTTCATGTTGCCTACTTTTGGCCAGCTGATAACTTTATCACTGATCAAGCAACATTGTGGACTAAAATGTTAAAATCCTGTTGCTGCAGGATTCTTTTTTTGTGACAATACTGGTCAAAATAAGATCCAACATCTGTAGGCTTATTGTGCTTTCGTACTAGCTACCTCCTCTGCTTCCACTTCCCATTCTGATCACACTCGTGTTTGCTTGCTTGCCTAGGCTCCTCTTCTCCCTTCTATGCCTGCATAGCTTTATAACTGCATTTTAAATCAAGGTGTTTCTTCTTACCAGCAGCACTGCTGTTTTTCAGAGACAATGTTCCTGCACCGTCATGAATCCTCTGGGCTTTCTATTCCTTCCCTTTGAACACGGTACCAAACACTGGGCCCTAGCTATCCTACCCGCCTTCAGACCCCATAGTCTTAGGCTATGTAAATATTCCATGAGCCCTGCTACAATGACAATACTGGAGCTAAGGGATGGATTGGACCAGAAATTGTCCTGGGCATTTCTATCACACCGGCCCATTTTTGTCCCCCCGCCACACTGGTCCATTGTTTCATCGAGGCCCCCTATTAGCAGGTTTGTGACAATACCAGTAATCACTATACCACGATGGTGTGTGTTGTAGCTGGCAAAATAAACACATGGGACTCTGGATGACAGCGTCATGACGTTTGTTTCCATAACGACAGACTGTTTTCCTCAAAATGAAGATCCGCTTCATGTTTTGTTCCTTGCCACGACAACTTACTTCTGTGTATTGCGATACTGTATCATCACAACCCTACTTTTTAGCCACATAATTATATGCTTGCACAAAAACCCAAAATTGAGACGGGAACACTGGGCTAAAAATGGACCAGCCCATCTGGTGTTTGCGAATTGCCGTATGGCCAGTCATCTCTGTTGAGGAACGTTCTAAACCAGCTTGAGAAATCCATCCTTTTTATTCTAGGTGTGAATTAGTGTGATGTCAATTTCTTTATTGAGAAATAAAATCTGGTTTTGGGATGTAACAAAAAGAACATTGAAGGATCCAATGTTGTTAACTGAAGTACCTCAAGTATATTTTTCATAGTGTAATCGAACAGAAGCAAAATAGGGATTTCCTATTAAATCACTTTCGAGTTATGGACTTTTTTCTGTGATTTGCTTCTGTGACAGTGTGCTTTTCCTTGTAGGCATGCACATTCCCATATCCCATACTTAACACCCATGCAGTGGTCTATCTTGGTTTCCATGTGTGATATTAGACTAAATACTTTAAAATGGTTTGTTTCTTATGTGTTATTAGGACTGTCAACATACTTTAAAATGGCGTGCCTTCCTTGTCTTCTGCTGTTATCTCTCTAAGGGTTCACCATAGTATTAGGATGATTCATTCACTCTAAATTATATTACATACCAAAATATGTTTTTCTTCCCATTACATAAAGCAAACATTTAAGTGATTTGTAAAAAGAAGACATTTGTGTAATTCTCAAACGCTGAATTTAAGAGCACAAAACATCTCGGAGGAACATCAAACATCATCAAGCAGTTTAGGATGGAAAGAAGTAAATACTATCAGAATTTCTGCTTCACTGCTCTAATCAACAACAAGAAATACTATCAGAGCTTCTGCTTCACTGCTCTAATCAACAAGTAGAAATACTATCAGAGCTTTGCTACTGCTCTAATCAACAAGAAGAAATACTATCAGACCTTCTGCTTCACTGCTCTAATCAACAAGTAGAAATACTAGCAGACCTTCTGCTTCACTTCTCTAATCAACAAAGAAATACTAGCAGACCTTCTGCTTCACTGCTCTAATCAACAAGAAGAAATACTAGCAGACTTCTGCTTCGCTTCTCTAATCAACAAGAAGAAATACTATAGACCTTCTGCTTCACTGCTCTAATCAACAAGTAGAAATACTAGCATACCTTCTGTTCACTGCTCTAATCAACAAGTAGAAATACTAACAGACCTCTGCTTCACTGCTCTAATCAACAAGTAGAAATACTAGCAGACCTTCTGCTTCATTATCTAATCAACAAGAAGAAATACTAGCAGAGCTTCTGCTTCACACTGCTCTAATCAACAAGAAGAAATACTAGCAGACCTTCTGCTTCGGCTTGCTCTAAATCAACAAGAAGAAATACTATCAGACCTTCTGCTCACTGTCTATCAAAGTAGAAATCTAGCATCTGCTACCTCTATCAACAAGAAGAAATACTACAGACCTTTGTTCACGCTCTAACAACAAGAAGAATACTACAGAGCTTCTGCTTCACTGCTCTAATCAACAAGATAGAAATACTAAGCAGACTTCTGCTTCACTGCTCTAATCAAACAAGAGTAGAAATACTAGCAGACCTTCTGCTTCACTGCTCTAATCAACAAGTAAATACTATCAGATCTTCTGCTTCACTGTTCTAATCAACAAAGAAGAAAATATCAGACTTCTGCTTCACTGCTCTATCAACAAGAAGAAATACTAGCATACCTTGCTTCATTCACTGCTCTAATCAACAACAAGAAATACCAGCAGAGCTTCACTGCTCTAAATCAACAAGATCATGGTCACCTTTGTGATAATAATTTCTGAATACGACAGTAACAACATTATCTTCCGACAAATCACCTGCACACATTTCATTTTCCTGTTTGTAATTTATTTCTCGCATAATCAGGAAGCGAGGGGGTGGAGTGAGAGGAAACACTGACAATCTTAAGATGCCCAAAAAGGAACGTGCTAAGTAATTAATGAATAATGGGCGCTTAGAGAATCAGTTTATCTCGGAGTGCATTAACATTTGAAAACGGCCATTGTCTTTTGTTGTGAGTTATGGTTGTGATGAACCACGATCGATCATCAATCTCTGTCGCCTCGTCTATATTTAACAGGTCTTTTGACTCTTTTGTGTTTTTGTTGATGTGGTCGCTCCTGGAATTTCAAATTAGAAAAGTTGTGACGTAGAGAGTGTCCTTTTAATGGATGGTCACTGTTACTTTGAAGTTTAAAGTCTTTAACTGTTACTCTGAAGTTTTAAAATGTTTACCACTGTTATTGTAATGTGTAAAATAGTATCTGTTCT
>NW_019945335.1:36405-47564 GCF_002910315.2 Salvelinus sp. IW2-2015
TTTTTCTTGTTGCTTAAGAGAAGTGAAGCAGGCGTCTGATATGTATTTATTCTTGGTTGATTAAAGAGCAGTGAAGAATAAGATCTGATAGTATTTCTTGTTGCTTAGAGCAGTGAAGCAGAGAATTGATAGTATTTCTTCTTGGTTGATTAGAGCAGTGCGAGAAGATCTGATAGTTTTAATTCTTGTTGTTGAGCAGTGAAGGCAAAAGATCTGATAGTATTTTTTCTTGTTGATTTAGAGCAGTGAGCAGAAGATTCTGATAGTAATTTCTTCGTTGTTGATTAGAGGCAGTGAAGCAAAAGATCCTGATAGTATTTCTTCTTGTTGATTAGAGGCAGTGAGAGGCAGAAGTCTGCTTTAGTATTTCTTCTTGTTGATTAGAGCAGTGAAGCAGAAGATCTGCTAGTATTTCTTGTTGTTGATTATGAGCAGTGAAGAGAACGCTCTTGAGGGATAGTATTTAATCCTTCATGCTCACTGGCTGTGATGATGTTTGATGTTCTCAGGATGTTTTGTGCCTCTTTAAATTCAGCGTTTGAGAATGTCCATCAAATGTCTTCTTTTTAGCAATGTCACTTAAAGTGTTTGCTTAGTGTAATGGGGAGAAAAACATGTATATTTGGGTAATGTGTATATGTAATATATTAGAGTGAATGAATCATCTATACGTATTGGTGAAAACTCTTAGAGAAATACAGAGACGACAAGGAAGCAGCGCATTCTAAAAGTATGTTGGACAGTCAATAAAAATAAGGACACAAACCCATTTTAAAGTATTTAGTCCTAATATACATATGGAAACCAAGATAGGAATGCTATGGGTGTTTAGAGGGTATGGGAATATGGGAAAGTGCATGCCTACAAGGAATATAAATGTCACGGGTCCTGACCTGTTTTCTGTTTATTTTGTATGTGTTAGTCGGTCAGGGGCGTGAGTTTGGGTGGGGAGTTTATTTCTGTGTTTTAGGTTGGGTTAATGGGTGATGATATGGTTTCAATGTAAGCAGGTGGTTTTAACGTTTCCTCTGATTGAGAGCCATATTAGGGTAGGTGGTTTCCATTGTTGTTGTGGGTGGTTGTCTATTGTTGTCTGTGTGTATGTTGGCGCACCGGGACTGTTCGGTTTGTTTTTGTCCGTGTCGTCTTTGTGTAGTCTGTTTTTTTTCCTGTTGTGGTTCTTCGTGTACATGTAAGTTTTACGTCCAGGTTGTTCTACATGTTTTGTTATTTTTGGTTTAGGGTAATGCAAGTATAGTTCGTTGATAGTTTGGGACTGTCTAGTCGTGGGGGATGGTGCGACATGGTCGTCCCAAAACGGCAGGGCTTGGTGATGACAGTTTATATTTATTTAAACGACAAAAAACGGAACTATACTTGGGATACTAAACAAAAATAACAAAAACGATGTGACAGACTGGCCGTAAGAACTTACATGTAACGAAGAACGCACGACAGGAAAAACAGACTGACACACACGAACGGGACAAAACAAACCGAAACAGTCCGTGTGGCGCAACACTACGACACAGACACAGGAGACAATCCACCCACAAAACAATGTGAACCACTACCTTATATGGTCTCAATTCAGAGGAAACGTAAACCACCTGCCTTCTAATTGACGAACCTATCATGTCACTCCATTAACCAACATAGAAACACATAACATGACTGCCACGCCGCAGTCACGCCGCCCTGACGACTAACACATACAAAATAAACAGAAAACAGTAGGAACCTGACAGTTACTTGTTCCTTGTAGGGCATTGCACTTTCCCATATGCCCATACTTAACACCATCGCAGTGGTCTCATCTGGTTTCCATATGTGATATTTAGACTAAATACTTAAAATGGTTGTTTCCTTATGTGTTATTAAGGACTGTCAAATACTTTAAATGGCGCTGCCTTCGCTTGTCTTTCTGCTGATTATCTCTCTAGGGTTTCAGCCATATTATTTAGGATGATTCATGTACATCTAAATTATATCTTACAATACCCAAATATGTTTTTTTCTCCATTACATAAAGACAAACATTTACAGTGATTTGTAAAAAGAAACATTTGTGGTAATTCTCAAACGCTGGGAAATTTAAGGAGCACAAAAAACAGTCCTCCCCTGTGAGAACTCAAACATCATCAAGCAGTTAGGAATGGAAGAAGGTAGAACTACTATCAGAGTTCTGCTCACTGCTCTAATCAACAACAAAGAAATACTACAGAATTTCTTGCTTCACTGCTCTAACACTGAAAGAAAATACTAATCAGAACTTGTGCTTCACTGCTCTAATCAACAAAAGAATACTATCTAGTGTTCACTGCATCACGTAGGTAGCTAGCAGACCTGCTTCACTGCTCTAATCAACAAGAAAGAAATACTAGCAGATCCTTCTGCTTTCACTGCTCTAATCAACATAGAAGAAATACATCAGACTCTGTTTCGCATTCATGCTACATCAACAAGACTACAAATACTATAGATCTTCTGCTTCACTGCTCTAATGCAACAAGTAGAAATACTATCAATCTTTGTTTCCTGCTCTACTATCAACAAGTAGAAATTATACAGACTCTGTGTTCACTGCTCTAATCAACAAGTAGCAATACTTGAGATCGCTCTGCTTTCATGCTTCTAATCACAAGAAGAAATACACCGACTTCTGCTTCACATGTTAATCAACAAGAATAAATACTAGCAGAGCTTGCTTCAATGCTTCTCAGAATCACAAGACAAAATACCTATCAGACCTTCATTTACATAATACTGCGCCTTCGCTTCACTGCTCTAATCACAAGAGAGAAGTACCTATACAGACCTTTGTTCAGCGCTCTAATCAACGAGAGAAGAATATCTACAGACTTTTTGCTTCACTCTCTAATCAACAAGATAGAAGTAACGTGACGAACTTCTGCTTCACTGCTCGTAATCAACAAGTAGAAAATAGGAGACTTGTGTCTCTATCAAGATCTATAGATCTGTCTTCACTGTTAATGCACAAGAAGAATAATTATCAGAACTTCATGCTCACTGGCACTATCAACAATGAAGAAATATTAGATCAGTACCTGTGTCTTCGTTCACCTGCTCTAGAAACAGAAGAAAGTACTACTACAGACCTTCTGCTTCAGCCCTCTAATCAACACACAAGAATACTATCAGATCTTCTGCTTCACTGCTTCTAAAACAAGAAGAACATACCAGCAGACTTCTGCCTCACGCTCCTATATCAACAACAAGAAATACTATCAGAGTCTTCTGCTCACACTGCTCTCCATCAACAGAACGAGAATACTAGCAGCAAGGCTTTCTGCTTCACTGCTCTAATCAACAAGTAGAAATACTATCAGCTTCTGCTCTACTGCTCTAATCGAACAAGAAAGAAATACCAGCAGACCTTCTCTTCACTGCTCTAATCAACAAGTAGAAATACCAGCAAACCTCGTGCTTCATCTTTCCTAATCAACAAGAAGAGAATACTAGCAGAGCTTCACTGCTCTAATCAACAAGAAAAATATTAACAGAGCTGTCGTGTTTCAACTGCTCTAATCAACAAGCCAGAAAGTATACCCAACAGAAGCCTTCTGCTTCAGCCCTGCTTCTAGATCAAGGCAAGTAACATACTTAGCAATCTTTCTGCTCTACTGCTTCATAATCAACAAGAAAAATACACGGAGATCTTCTGCTTCAACTTGCTCGGTAGAATCAAGCATGTAGAAATACTAGCAGAGCTTCAGCTATGCTCTAATCAACCAAAGAAGAAATACAGCAAGAGAGCTTCTGGCTTCAACACTGCTCTAATCAACAAGCAAAAAATAACTAGCCAGAAACATTCTGCTTTCGCTTCTTCTAATCAACAAGAATAAAATACTAATCAGGACCTTCGCTTCACTGCTCTATCAACACAGTATAATAACTAGCAGACCTATTTCTGCTTCACTCTCTAATGAACAGTAACAAAGACTAGCAGAGATTCTGCTTCACTGCTCTAATCAAACAAGAAGAAATATTAGCAGAGCTTCCGCTTCAACTGCTCTAATTCAACAAGAGAATAAATACTACATCAGAGCTTCACTGCTCTAAGTCAACAACAAGAAATACATCAGACCTTCTGCTCACTGCTCTAATCAACAACAAAGAAATACTCAGCCAGAGCCTTCACTGCTCTAATCAACAAGTAGAAATACTATCAGAGCCTTCTGCTTCACTGCTCTAATCAACAAGTAGAAATACTATCAGACCTTCTGCCTTCACTCTCTAATCAAACAAGAAGAAATACTAGCAGAACCTTCTGCTTCACTTGCTCTAATCAACAAGAAGAAATACTAGCAGAGCTTCTGCTTCACTGCTGTAATGAACAAGTATAAAATACTAACAGACCTTCTGCTTCCATGCTCTAATCAACAATAGAAATACTATGCAGACCTTCTGCTTCACTGCTCTAATCAACAAGTAATACTATCAAACTTCTGCTTCACTGCTCTAATCAACAAGTAAAGAAATACTAACAGAGCTTCTCCCACTTCCTAATCAACAAGAAGAAATACTAGCAGAACTTCTGCTTCTACTATCTAATCAACCAGAAGAAATACTAGCAGAGCTTCTGCTTCACTGCTCTAATGAACAAGTAGAAATACTAACAGACCTTCTGCTTCACTGCTCTAATCAACAAGAATAAATACTATCAGACCTTCTGCTTCACTGCTCTAATCAACAAGAAGAAATACATCAGCTCTGCTTCCACTGCTCTAATCAACAAGAAGAAATACTATCAGACTTCTACTGCTCTAACAACAAGAAGAAATCCTAGCAGATTTTCTGCTTCACTGCTCTCAATCAACAAGAGAAATACCAGCAGACCTTCTGCTTCACTGTTCTGATCAACAAGATAGAAAATACTCAACAGACCTTCTGCTTCACTGCTCGATCAACAAGTAGAAATACACCAACACTTCTGCTTCACTGCTCTAATCAACAAGTAAGAAATACTAACAGACCTTCTGCTTCATCACTGCTCTAATCAACAACAAGCAAATCACGCACGAGCTTCATGCTCATTCAACAACAAGAAATACCAGCAGAGCTTCACTGCCTCTCAATCAACAAGATCATGGGCACTTTGTGATAATCATTTCTGAATCCACACATAACAATATATCTTCCCGACAATCACCTGGCACAACTTTCATTTTCCTGTTTGTAATTTATTTCCTCGCATAATCAGGAAGCGAGGGGTGGAGTAGGGAAACACTGACAATCTTAAAGATGCCCCAAAAAGGAACGTGCTAAGTAATTAATGATAATGGGCGCTTAGAGAATCAGTTTATCTCGATGCATTAACATTTGAAAACGCCCATTGTTCTTTGTGAGTTATGGTTGTGATGAACCACGATCGATCATCAAATCTCTGTCGTCCTCACATTTAACAGGTCTTTTGACTCTTTTGTGTTTTTGTTGATGTGGTCGCTCCTGGAATTTCAAATTAGAAAAGTTGTGACGTAGAGAGTGCCTTGTTAATGGATGGTCACTGTTACTTGTAAAGTTTAAAGTCTTAACTTCCTTGAAAAGTTAAAGTCTTAACTGTTACTTGAAAAGTGTAAAGTGTTTACCTGTTCTTGTAATGTGTAAAATATGTATCTGTTACTTGAAAAATGTAAAGTGTTTAACTTTTACTGTTAAGTGTAAAGTCTCCTATTACCATCTATTGGCTTGCAGCTTGCTAGGGCGTTGTGACTGGGATGGGGGATGAGCGTTGAAAGCCTCAGATTCCGGCTCAGAGGATTGCATGTTAAATCCCAGTGCTAGGCACTCACTTTTATTTTTAACCCTTAACCCCTAACTTAGCCACTTGAAATAATGCATAATTTACAATTCTCGTTCTCTTCTGGCTGTGCCGGGTGGAGATTATAAGAGTACATTTAAGGACAGATTGCTCTTCAAGATGTTCAAACGTTCATAGATGACCAGCAGGGTCAAATAATAATCACAGTGGTTGTAGAGGGTGCAACAGGTCAGTACCTCAGGAGCAAATGTCAGTTGGCTTTTCATAGCCAAGGTAGCACGTTCGGTGAACAGGTCAGGATTCCCTAGCCACAGGCAGAACAGTTGAAACTGGAGCAGCCGCACGACCAGGTGAACTGGGGACAGCCAGGAGTCATCAGGCCAGGTAGTCCTGAGGCATGATCCGAGGGCTCAGGTCCAACGGGAAGGGTGGGAGAGAGGGAGAGAGAGAATTAGAGGGAGCATACATACATTCACACAGGACACCAGATAAGACAGGAGAATTACACCAGATATAACAGACTAGCAGCAAAGATACTGGAGAYTGAGACAKGAGTGGGTCGGGGAACACTGTGGCCCCGTCCGACAATACCCCCGGACAGGACCAACCAGGCACCAAACCACACCCCCCACACCACTAGGGGGATATCAACAGATCACCAACTTACTACCCTGAGACAAGGCTGAGTATAGCCTACAAAGATCTCCTCCACCACACAAGCCCGAGGGGGCGCAAAACCGGCAATGACGTAAACATCAAGCAATGACGCCTTCTGTTGCTGCAGTTACACCACGGGTGGTGTTTTATCTGGAGATTGGGTTGGGAGAAGTCATCAGACATATAGAAGGATATGTTAACAGTTGGAGATCATTAGGATGTGTTAAAACCCCATACCAGAGAATCTTCAACTATCAAGATATCCAGCTTGCCTTTCCTCTAAGCCCCACTCACTGCATGTGGTATCAAATTATTTTGTTATTTTATTAACAGTAATTATAAAAATGTAAAAATGTTACTTTCACACCAAATGATAGAACACACTGTACTATATTTTGCTTCCTCCATTCTCCAGTATTGGTCAGCTCGTAGTGTGGTAGTGTAACACAGAGATACAGCTAATTAAAAGTTCTGTGATAAAAGAATTAGCCTCAGCCGCAGACAATGCGGAGGGAAATGATTTCCTAATCATTCAAATGAAAAGATAAGAAAAGTCGTCACCGGCTTCTTCACAATTCCTTTTCCCGTCTTTGGAGAAATTATGTAACTGTTATTAATTTTCATTGTCAGTTATTTTCAGAGCTATGACTCAGCAGTTGTAGTATGGAGATGTATGCTTCAGCCCAACTGTCCTCTGAAAGCCATACGAAGGAGTATGCTTGCTTTTGACTAACTATGTTCTGCAAACCATTTAGAAGACTGAAGTACGCGCCAATAAAGTAGRAAAACTTTATAAACAATTTCAGTTTTTCCTGGAAATTACTGCAATGGATTTACCCCAACCATGGTAGACATCATTTCAGCATTTCATCGAAACTGAAAGCCAACAGCTGGACCAGAATCAACAAAACACTGTAGCTGTGTGATGACTCACTGAGAAGCTCAAACAGTGTGCCACTAAGCAGGCGCTAATGTGATCATCTGTCAGACAGAAATTGTAAATCTGTGTCCTAAATGGTATCCTATTCCCCCTGTAGTGTACTACTTTTGGCCAGGGCCAATACAGCTATGGTCAAAAGTAGTACACTATACTTTMTAGGAAAGAGGGTGCCATTTGGGAGCCATTGCTAATAAGCAATGCTGGGGTCCCCAAAGAGCTTTTCCTGTTTCAAAACCACAAATAWAATGTGAGAAAAAGMAAACACATACAGTATATTGGGAGGGAGAATATTTTCAAATTCTTAATTSTGCACCTATGACTCTGAAAACCTGATTAAATGCTGTACAAATGGGATTTTGAACAGAAACTTGTGTCAGCCCGATTCCAATCATTCYAAAAAATTCCAATCAWTCYAATCAAAACTAAACTTGTACAATGAGCACTTTCAAATCAAAACCCTGTAAGCCTCCCATTTCCTTTTTTATATATTTATTCCAYGTGACATTAACAATGCTTGCAGATTTTCAAGCGGACACCCACACCTGCTAATTAACATTCCCAAGCTTTACACAATATTGTATTTTTGTTCAGCAGAAGGGCTAAGCAGGAAAAAAAGCTGTTGCTGAATCTATCCATCTCTAGGAAGCTGATGGCAGTCAAAACATTGCTTCGATGTGGGCCAGTGAATCACTCATGCTCAAGAAATAGACTTCAAAATAAACAATCAGTATGGCCTCATGCTCAAAAATAGACTTCAAAATAAACCAATCAGTATGGCCTCATGCTCAAAAAATAGACTTCACAAATAAACCAATCAGTATGGCCTCATGCTCAAGAAATAGACTTCAAAATAAACCAATCAGTATGGCCTCAATGACTTCAAAAAAATAGACTTCTCAAAAATAAAAAACCAATCAGTATGGCCTCATGCTCAAAAATAGACTTCAAAATAAACCAATCAGTATGGCCTCATGCTCAAAAATAGACTTCAAAATAAACCAATCAGTATGGCCTCATGCTCAAAAAATAGACTTCAAAATAAACCAATCAGTATGGCCTCATGCTCAAGAAATAGACTTCAAAATAAACCAATCAGTATGGCCTCAATGCTCAAAAAATAGACTTCAAAATAAACCAAAATCCAGTTATGGCCTCATGCTCAAAAAATAGACTTCAAAATAAACCAATCAGTATGGCCTCATGCTCAAAAAATAGACTTCAAAATAAACCAATCAGTATGGCCTCATGCTCAAAAATAGACTTCAAAAATAAACCAATCAGTATGGCCTCATGCTCAAAAAATAGACTTCAAAATAAACCAATCAGTATGGCCTCATGCTCAGAAATAGACTTCAAAATAAACCAATCAGTATGGCCTCATGCTCAAGAAATAGACTTCAAAAATAAACCAATCAGTTGGCCTCATGCTCAAAAATATACTTCAAAATAAACCAATCAGTATGGCCCATGCTCAAGAAATAGACTTCAAAATAAACAATCAGTAGGCCTCATGCTCAAGAAATAGACTTCAAAATACAACCAATCAGTATGGCTCATGCTCAAAAAATAGACTTCAAAATAAACCAATCAGTATGGCCTCATGCTCAAAAAATAGACTTCAAAATAACCAATCAGTATGGCCTCATGCTCAAGAAATAGACTTCAAAATAAACCAATCAGTAATGGCCTCATGCTCAAGAAATAACTTCAAAATAAACCAATCAGTATGGCCTCATGCTCAAGAAATAGACTTCAAAAATAACCAATCAGTATGGCCTCATGCTCAAGAAAATAGACTTCAAAATAACCAATCAGTATGGCTCAATGCTCAAGAAAATACTTCAAAATAAACAATCAGTATGGCCTCATGCTCAAGAAATACTTCAAAATAAACCAATCAGTATGGCCTCATGCTCAAGAAATAGACTTCAAAATAAACCAATAGTTGGCCTCATGCTCAGAAATGACTTCAAAATAAACCAATCAGTATGGCCTCATGCTCAAGAAATAGACTTCAAAATAAACCAATCAGTATGGCCTCATGCTCTAAGAAATAGACTTAAAAATACATAGCAACAAATCCTGTCATTTCACCATCAAGTAAAAAAACGTAACACATTCAATAACACTTTGCTCTCCCATCTTTACTGCCTGTCTCCGACCCCTGTCATTACATCCAAATGAAGTCAGAATGCAGGCAACACATTTGTTTAAGCACTTGGCTAACGACAGCAAAATTCTAATTCAAGAAAGCGTACAGTATTATATAGAGCCATTATTACATGGAACTCCCATCTAATATTGCTGAAATGAACAGCAACCTTGTTTAAAAAACTGATAGAGCATCACCTCACGGCACAACGCCTCTCCCCTATTTGACCTAGATAGTTTGTGTTGTATTGATATGTAGGCTTTGTGTGTCGTTTTTAAATGTAGTAGTCCTCTCCTTGAGCTGATCTTGTCCATTAATTTCTGTATTATGTCATGTTTCATGTTTTGTGTGGACCCAGGAAGAGTAGCTGCTGCTTTTGCAACAGCCAATAGGGATCCTAATAAAATACCAATATCAAATGAGGAGTTGAACTGACAGTGTCTTATACCTCAAAGGTTCACCTGATGACCTGTTCGTCCTCTCCTTGCCTCAACGTGGGAGGTGCGGTCTCTCTCACTCACTCTATTGCCTGTCTTTGACCCCTGCCATAATCATGTGACCAAATACAAAGATGGCTGGCCTTAACAATGATGGGTTGGCTTATTATTAACATGAATTAGGTTCTACTGTTATTATCTATAGCTACCTGCTTGACTACATAGTACCAGTCTATTATGATTGTATAGTTAGCTAGCTAGCTAGCTAGCCATGTAGGCATTCATTAATTTTCTTACACTCCTCTGCACTCCCAAAATAATGGTGTCCTGTACTTTTCTCCTTTTTGGTGTTAGCACCTCCATTAAGGGAACTAGCTTATGTTTCACTAGGGTGAACCTGACTCACTGAGTGTTGATTATCTGAATCTGCAGTTGAAAATGAAAAGAGGAAGATACTGTGCTAGCTTTGGTGCTACCTTAGCTAGAACCCCACCTACTGGAAAAGAGGAAGATACTGTGCTACCTTAGCTAGAACCCACCTACTGGAAAAGAGGAAGATACTGTGCTAGCTTAGCTAGAACCCACCTACTGGAAAAGAGGAGATACTGAGCTAGCTTTGGTGCTAGCTTAGCTAGAACCCCACTTACTGGAAAAGAGGAAGATACTGTGCTACCTTAGCTAGAACCCCACTACTGGAAAAGGAAAGATACTGAGCTACCTTAGCTAGAACCCCACCTACTGGAAAAGGGAAGATACTGAGCTAGCTTTGGTGCTAGCTTAGCTAGAACCCCACCTACTGGAAGAGAGGAAGATACTGAGCTACCTTAGCTAGAACCCCACCTACTGGAAAAAGAGGAAGATACTGAGCTATCTTTGGTGCTACCTTAGCTAGAACCCCACCTACTGGAAAAGAGGAAGTACTGAGCTAGCTTAGCTAGAACCCCACCTACTGGAAAAGAGGAAGATACTGTGCTAGCTTTGGTGCTAGTTTAGCTAGACCCCCCACCTACTGTACAATCATTACAGAGTGCGCATTTCAGATGTACAGGCATTTCAGACTGCACATTTCAGTACAGTAAAGGCATTTCAGACCACAAGTTTCAGACAGTACAAGCATTTCAGACCACAAATTTCAGCCTCTATAAGCATTTCAGACTGCACATTTCAGTACAGTACAATCTGTCTAGCTGC
>NW_019945335.1:50502-52696 GCF_002910315.2 Salvelinus sp. IW2-2015
TTAGGGGTTAAGGGTTAAAAATAAAAGTGAGTGCCTAGCACTGGGATTTAACATGCAATCCTCTGAGCCGGAATCTGAGGCTTTAACGCTCATCCCCCATCCCCAGTCACAACGCCCTAGCAAGCCGCAAGCCAAATAGATGGTAATWGGAGACTTTACACTTAACAAGTAAAAGTTAAACACTTTACATTTTTCAAGTAACAGATACATATTTTACACATTACAAGTAACAGGTAAACATTTTAAACTTTTCAAGTAACAGTTAAAGACTTTAAACTTTCAAGTAACAGTGACCATCCATTAAGAAGGACACTCTCTACGTCACAACTTTTCTAATTTGAAATTCCCAGGAGCGACCACATCAACAAAAACACAAAAGAGTCAAAAGACCTGTTAAATGTGAGGACGACAGAGATTGATGATCGATCGTGGTTCATCACAACCATAACTCACAAAAGAACAATGGCCGTTTTCAAATGTTAATGCACTCCGAGATAAACTGATTCTCTAAGCGCCCATTATTCATTAATTACTTAGCACGTTCCTTTTTGGGGCATCTTTAAGATTGTCAGTGTTTCCTCTCACTCCACCCCCTCGCTTCCTGATTATGCGAGGAAATAAAGAGGTTGGGGTTCATCTTAATCTTGGGTTTTCTTCATGGTGTGATATTTAGGCTAATCTTAATCATCTTTTGATTATAAAAATGGTAGTTATTGGTATGTCCTGAAGGCGTCTGATAGTATTTCTACTTGTTGATCAGAACAGTGAAGCAGAAGGCATGCTAGTATTTCTTCTTGTTGATTAGAGCAGTGAAGCAGAAGGTCTGCTAGATTTCTTCTGTTGATTAGAAAGTGAAGCTCTGATAGTATTTCTACTTGTTGATAGAACAGTGAAGCAGAAGGTCTGCTAGTATTTTCTTCTTGTTGATTAGAGCAGTGAAGCAGAAGTCTGCTAGATATTTCTTTGTTGATTAGAGCAGTGAAGCAGAAGATCTGCTAGATTTCTTCTTGTTGATTAGAGCAGTGAAAGCTCTGATAGTATTTTCTCTTGTTGATAGAAAAGTGAAGCAGAAGGTTGATAGTATTTCTACTTGTTGATTAGAGCAGTGAAGCAGAAGGTCTGCTAGTATTTCTTCTTGTTGATTAGAGCAGTGAAGCAGAAGTCTGTTAGTATTTCTACTTGTTGATTAGAGCAGTGAAGCAGAAGCTCTGATAGTATTTCTCTTGTTGATTAGAGCAGTGAAGCAGAAGGTCTGTAGTATTTCTTCTTGTTGATTAGAGCAGTGAAGCAGAAGTCTGCTAGTATTTCTTCTGTTGATTAGAGCAGTGAAGCAGAAGGTCTGCTAGTATTTCTACTTGTTGATTAGAGAGCGAAGCAGAAGGTCTGCTAGTATTTTCTTCTGTTGATTAGAGCAGTGAAGCAGAAGGTCTGCTAGTATTTCTTCTTGTTGATTAGAGAAGTGAAGCAGAAGGTCTGCTAGTATTTCTACTGTTGATTAGAGCAGTGAAGCAGAAGGTCTGTTAGTATTTCTTCTTGTTGATTAGAGCAGTGAAGCAGAAGGTATGCTAGTATTTCTACTTGTTGATTAGAGCAGTGAAGCAGAAGGTCTGATAGTATTTCTCTTGTTGATTAGAGAAGCGAAGCAGAAGGTCTGCTAGTATTTCTTCTTGTTGATTAGAGCAGTGAAGCAGAAGGTCTGCTGTATTTCTTCTTGTTGATTAGAGAAGTGAAGCAGAAGGTCTGCTAGTATTTCTACTTGTTGATTAGAGCAGTGAAGCAGAAGGTCTGATAGTATTTCTTCTTGTTGATTAGAGCAGTGAAGCAGAAGTCTGTAGTATTTCTACTTGTTGATTAGAGCAGTGAAGCAGAAGCTCTGATAGTATTTCTTGTTGTTGATTAGAGCAGTGAAGCAGAAATTCTGATAGTATTTCTACTTCTTCCATCCTAACTGCTTGATGATGTTTGATGTTCCTCCAGGATGTTTTGTGCTCTTTAAATCTCAGCGTTTGAGAATTACACAAATGTTCTTCTTTTTACAATCACTTAAATGTTTGCTTTATGTAATGGGAGAAAAACATATATTTGGGTATGTAATATAATATAATAGAGTAATGAATCATCCTAATACTATGGTGAAACCCTTAGAGAGATAACAGCAGAAGCAAGGAAGGCACGCCATTTAAAGTATTTGGAG
>NW_019945335.1:54275-57666 GCF_002910315.2 Salvelinus sp. IW2-2015
TTACAAACAGGAAAATGAAAGTGTGGCAGGTGATTGTCGGGAAGATAATGTGTTACTGTGTACATTCAGAAATTATTATCACAAAGGTGACCCATGATCTTTGATTAGAGCAGTGAACTCTGCTGGTATTTCTTGTTGTTGATTAGAGCAGTGAAGCAGAAGGTATGCATGTATTCTTCTTGTGATTAGAGCAGTGAAGCAGAAGGTCTGATAGTATTTCTTCTTGTTATTAGAACAGTGAAGCAGAAATCTGATAGTATTCTACTTGTTGATTAGAGCAGTAAGCAGAAGGTCTGCTAGTATTTCACTTGTTGATTAGAGCAGTGAAGCAGAAGGTCTTAGTATTTCTACTTGTTGATTAGAGCAGTGAAGCAGAAGCTCTGATAGTATTCTTCTTGTTGATTAGAGCAGTGAAGCAGAAGGTCTGTTAGTATTTCTTCTTGTTGATTAGAGCAGTGAAGCAGAAGGTCTGCAATTATTCTACTGTTTGATATAGAGCAGTGAAGCAGAAGGTCTGATAGTATTTCTTTCTTGATTATGAGAACGAAGCAAGAGGTCTGCTAGTATTTCTTCTTGTTTGATTGAGAGGAGCTAGTTGATAGCAGAAGGTCTGCTAGTATTTCTCTTGTTGATATAAGATAAAGTGAAGCAGAAGGTCTGCTAGTATTTCTACTTGTTGATTAGACAGTGAAGCAGAAGTTAGTATTTCTACTTGTGATATGTTAGAGCAGTGAAGCAGAAGTATGCTAGTATTTCTACTTGTGATGAAAAGATCAGGGCTTATGTGAAGTACAGAAGGTTGCGATAGTATTTCTTCTTGTTGATTGAGAGAACGAAGCAGAAGGTCTCTAGTATTTCTTCTTGTTGATTAGATTACATAGAGCGGGAAGCCAGAAAGTCATCTGACATGAGGAAAGGATAATACGTCTTGTTGGCAAATTGACAGTCCTAATAACACATAAGGAAACAAACCATTTTAAAGTATTTAGTCCTAATATCACACATGGAAACCAAGATAGGACCACTGCATGGGTGTTAGAGGGTATGGGAATATGGGAAWGTGCATGCCTACAAGGAACATAGCACACTGTCACAGAAGCAAATCACAGAAAAATTCCATAAACTCGAAAGTGGATTTAATAGGAAATCCCTATTTTGCTTCTGTTCGATTACACTATGAAAAATATACTTGAGGTACTTCAGTTAACAACATTGGATCCCTTCAATGTTCTTTTTGTTACATCCCAAAACCAGATTTTATTTCTCAAATAGAAATTGACATCACACTAATTCACACCTAGAATAAAAAAGGATGGATTTCTCAAGCTGGTTTAGAACGTTCCTCAACAGAGATGTTCTGGCCATACGGCAATTCGGCAAACACCAGATGGGCTGGTCCATTTTTAGCCCAGTGTTCCAGTCTCAATTTGGGGGTTTATGCAAGCATATAATTATGTGGCTAAAAAGTAGGGTTGTGATGATACCAGTATCACAATACACAGAAGTATAGTTGTCGTGGCAAGGAAACAAAACATGAAGCGGATTTCATTTCTTGAGGAAAACAGTCTGTCGTTATGGAAACAAACGTCATGACGCTGTCATCCAGAGTCACATGTGTTTATTTTGCCAGCTACAACACACACCATCGTGGTATAGTGATACTGGTATTGTCACAAACCTGCTAATAGGGGGGCCTCGATGAAACAATGGACCAGTGTGGCGGGCTGAAGGACAAAAATGGGCCGGTGTGATAGAAATGCCCAGGACAATTTCTGGTCCCAATCCATCCCTTAGCTCCAGTATTGTAGCAGGGCTCATGGAATATTTACATAGCCTAAGACTATGGGGTCTGAAGGCGGGTAGGATAGCTAGGGCCCAGTGTTTGGTACCGTGTTCAAAGGGAAGGAATAGAAAGCCCAGAGGATTCATGACGGTGCAGGAACATTGTCTCTGAAAAACAGCAGTGCTGCTGGTAAGAAGAAACACCTTGATTTAAATTTTTATACTGTCAGAATACCATGCCAGGAATACTATTCTACTGCTCAGGAAAATACTCATGAATTAACTGCTCAGGAAATACACTGCTCAGGAAATAATATTGCTACTGCTCAGGAAATAATACTGCTCAGGGAAAATAACTATTGCTACTGCTCAGGAACATATATTGCTACTGCGCTCAGGAAATAATACTGTCTTCAGGAAATACCACTGCTCCAGGAAATACTATTGCTACTGCTCAGGAAATAATACTGCCTCAGGAAATACCATACTGCCTTCAGGGAAATACTATTGCTACTGCTCAGGAAATAATACTGCTCAGGAAATACACTGCTCAGGCAAATACTATTGCTTACTGCTCAGCGAATATAACTGCTCAGGAAATACACTGCTCAGGAAATATATTGCTAACTGCTCAGGAAATAATACTGCTCAGAAATACTATTGCTACTGCTCAGAAATATATTCTACTGCTCAGGAAATAATACTGCTCAGGAAATACGCTACTGCTCAGGAAATATACTGCTCAGGGAAATAACCTACTGCTTCAGGAAATACCTACTGCTCAGGAAATATACTATTACTACTGCTCAGGAAATAATCTACTGCTCAGGAAAAAATACTATTGCTTATTACTGCTCAGGAAATACTATTGCTTACTGCTCAAGGAATAATACTTGCTCAGGAATACTACATGCTGAGATAATTAGTAGTCACTCTTGCTCCAATAAAAACGATTCTTATCCCAACCGATAACAAAACTGATCTTTAGTTGTTTGCATCCACGTTTATCAAGGGTTCCTGAACATGAACCACCTGGAAAGTATTGTGTATGACCATTCCCAACACCAACCCAGCTACATTCGATAGACAACATTCCCTATTTATTAGAGAAACATCTACCCTTAAAATTAAATTGACTCTCCTCCTTAGCAAGAAACCAGACACCATCTCCGTTATTCCTGAATGTGTGATTTTAAATCATCCTCAGAACTATATACAGGTGTAGGATCTTAATTTGATCATTATTTTGCTGCTGAGAATTTTCCTGCACCACAGATGAGCTTTGTGACTTAGATAAATTCACTGAAAACCAGCACTAACCCACGGTTATATTAGCAGTATCTTTTCATGTTGCCTACTTTTGGCCAGCTGATAACTTTATCACTGATCAAGCAACATTGTGGACTAAAATGTTTAAAATCCTGTTGCTGCAGGATTCTTTTTTTGTGACAATACTGGTCAAAATAAGATCCAACATCTGTAGGCTTATTGTGCTTTCGTACTAGCTACCTCCTCTGCTTCCACTTCCCATTCTGATCACACTCGTGTTTGCTTGCTTGCCTAGGCTCCTCTTCTCCTTCTATGCCTGCATAGCTTTATAACTGCATTT
>NW_019945336.1:0-14826 GCF_002910315.2 Salvelinus sp. IW2-2015
CACAGACCCACTGGCTCCAGGTCTCTACCAGGGCTGGTAGTAAGTGCCGCCTTTCTTAGTTCACTGTCACGATGGCTACACCCACCCGTAGCACGCGCTCCAGCAGGTGTATCTCACTGATCATCCTTAAAGCCAAAACCTCATATTGGACGCCTTTCCTTCCAGTTCTCTGCTGCCTGCGACTGGAACAATTTGCAAAATCTCTGAAGTTGGAGACTTTTATCTCCCTCAACAACATTTAAACATCTGCTATCCGAGCAGCTCACCGATCGCTGCAGCTGTACATAGTCCATCGGTATATAGCCACCCAATTACTACCTATACTGCTTTTATTTATTTACTTTTCTGCTCTTTTGCACACCAGTATCTCTACTTGCACATGATCATCTGATGATTTATCACTCGTGTTAATCTGCTAAATTGTAATTATTCGATTTATTGCCTACCTCCTCATGCCTTTTGCACACACTGTATATAGATTCTCTTTTTTCTACCATGTTATTGACTTATTTATTGTTCACTCCATGTGTAACTCTGTGTTGTTGTCTGTTCACACTGCTATGCTTTATCTTGGCCAGGTCGCAGTTACAAATGAGAACTTGTTCTCAACTAGCCTACCTGGTTAAATAAAGGTGAAATAWAWAWWWTTWWWAAAGGCCTGATCACCAACAACAATGAGACAGCCTATAGGGAGGAGGTCAAAGACCTGGCAGTGTGGTACCAGGACAACAATGTGAGCAGGACTACAGGAAAAGGAGGGCCAAACAGGCCCCCATTAACATCAACGGGTTGAGAGTTTCAAGTTCCTTGGTGTCCACATCACCAACTAACTATCATGGTCCAAACACACCAAGACAGTCGTGAGGAGGGCACAACAACACCTTTTCCCCCTTAGGAGACTGAAAAGATTCCGCATGGGTCCCCAGATACTCAAAAAGTTCTACAGCTACACCATTGAGAGCATCCTAACCGGTTGCATCAAAGCCTGGTATGGTAACTGCTCAGCATCTGACCGTAAGGCGCTTCAGGGGGTAGTGCGTAAGGCCCAGTACATCACTGGGGCCAAGCTTCCTGCCATCCAGGAACTACAGTTGATGTCGGAAGTTTACATACACCTTAGCCAAATACATTTCAACTCAGTTTTTCACAATTCCTGACACTTAATCCTAGTAAAAATTCCCTCTTAGATCAGTTAGGATCACCACTTTATTTTAAGAATGTGAAATGTCACAATAATAGTAGAATGATTTATTTCAGATTTTATTTCTTTCATCATATTCCCAGAAGTTTACATACACGAAGGTTGGAGTTTTACTACCACTCCACACATTTCTTGTTAACAAACTATAGTTTTGGCAAATCGGTTAGGACATCTACTTTGTGCATGACACAAGTCATTTTTCCAACAATTGTTTACAGACAGATTATTTCACTTATAATTCACTGTATCACAATTCCAGTGGGTCAGAAGTTTACATACACTAAGATGACTGTGCCTTTAAAGAGCTTGGAAAATTCCAGAAATGTATGTCATGACTTTATAAGCTTCTGATAGCCTAACTGACATCATTTGAGTCAATTGAAGGTGTACCACCCCTTGATGTTTTCAAGGCCTACCTTCAAACTCAGTGCCTCTGTTTGACATCATGGGAAAATCAAAAGAAATCCACCAAGACCTCAGAAAAAATAATTGTAGACCTCCACAAGCCTGGTTAAACCTTGGAGAATCTCCAAACGCCTGAAGGTACCACGCTCATCTGTACAAACAATAGCACGCAAGTATAAACACCATGGAACCACACAGCTGTCATACCGCTCATGAAGGAGACGCCGTGTCTCCTAGAGATGAACGTACTTCAGTGCGAAAAGTGCAAATCAATCCCAGAACAACAGCAAAGACCTTGTGAAGATGCTGGAGGAAACAGTACACAAGTATCTGTACCTACAGTTAAAACGAGTCTATATCGACATAACCTGAAAGGCCGCTCAGCAAGGAAGAAGGCCACTGCTCCAAACCACCCCATAAAAAGCCAGACTACGGTTGCAACTGCACATGGGACAAAGATTGTAGGAACAAAAAATATGTGGATATATTGAAGCAACATCTCCATACATCAGTCAGGAAGTTAAAGCTTGGTCGCAAATGGGTCAAAGCCCTGACCTCAATCCCATAGAAAAATTGTGGACAGAACTAAAAACGTGTCGCGAGAAAGGAGGCCTACAAACCTGATTCATAGTTACACCAGGTCTGTCAGGAGGAATGGCCACAATTCACCCAACTTATTGTGGGAAGCTTGTGGAAGCTACCCGAAACGTTTGACCCAAGTTAAACAATTTAAACGCAATGCTACCAAATGCCAATTGAGAGCTATGTAAACTTCTGACCACTGGGAATGTGATGAAGAAATATAAAGCTTGAAGTAAATCATTCTCTCTACTATATTCATGCTTTCACATTCTTAAAATAAAGTTGTGATCCTAAACTGACCTAAGACAGGGAATTTTAATAGGATTAAATATCAGGAATTGTGAAAAAACTGAGTTGAAATGTAATTGGCTAAAGTGTATGTAAACTTCCGACTCAACTTGTACCTATTCCATACCTGCTTAATCTCCATCCTAATCTCAGATGTATTTCCTCTTTTCTGCTGTCTTAATCTCTTACACATAAAAAGTGCAACCCATCTGGGTTGTCTAGACAGTATGTGCAACCCCTGGGTGTACCAGTGCCAATCCTGGGTACAGTCCATTGAAAAACAATATCTACGTAATGTATCACAAATGAGAATTCCTACCAGCATTCCTCCTTACAATCAAAACATGGAGTTTTTTTGCAACTGTATCAAAAATAAACAACAAAAATACGTTAATTTACATACGTATGCAGACCCTTTGCTATGAGACTGTAAATTGAGCTCAGGTGTATCCTGTTTCCATTGATCATCCTTGAGATGCTCTACAACTTGATTGAAGTCCACTGTGGTAAATTCAAATAATCGGACACGAGGTGTGTGCCCTATTTGTAAGCACACACCTGTCTATATTAAGATCCCACAGTTGACAAATGCAATTCAGCTGAAAAAACCAAGCCATGAGACTTCCGAGTGGCGCAGCGTCTAAGGCACTGCAATCTCAGTGCTAGACGGTGTCACTACCGACCCTGTTCGATCCTCGTCTGTATCACAACCGGCCCATGTTTGGCGAGTCCCATAAGGCAGCGCCACGATGGCCCAGTGCGTTCAGCTTTAGGGTTGTCATTGTAAATTAACAATTGTTCTTTAACTTGTCTGCCTAGTTAAGTAAAGGCTAAATAATACAAATAAGAAGGAATTTTGAGCAAAGGAATTGTATGTTGAGCTCTGAACAGAATTGTGTCAAGCACAGATCTGGGAAGAGCGGTACCAAAATACATAGTAGTCACTCCTAATAGATTTGCCAGATAATAAAATAATCAATACAGACAGGCAATTGTATACTACAATTCTGACAAGTTGAACCATCCAGCTACTATCGCAAAACAAGTAAGAGTAAACTGGAGAGATCATCTGTTAGTCTTCGTTTACATCTCCATCATCCAAATTGAGAATAATTAAACACTCGTGCTCCTTGTATCACCACCACTATCTGCTGGTCTTTATAGCTCCCCCCAAAAAGATTCTACCAATGTAATTGTCAACCCATAGTTCCCCTATATTCACTCCACTTCTGAAAGTCAATCTTTCTTTCACCAAGTTAGATACAACAACAGACCACAGAGGCTAAACCTCCAACTCCCTCAGTACCACTCATCGGGAAGCTTTTCCAACTGTCCATCCAAATCCACTGCCTTGTCTACTAGGTATTATTCCCAACAGCCATCTAGAACAGTAGCAGTGAGATGACCAACCTCACAGCTTTTCAGTGTAACCCACATGTGTTAAACTATTCCACGGGAGGACCCGTAGTGTCTGCAGGTTTATGCCTCCTCTATTGTTACTTGATTGATGAATTAAGGTCACTAATTTAGAAAAAAACTCCCCTCACCTGTTGTCTAGGTCTTAATTGAAAGGAAAAAATGTTTAACCCGCAGACACTAGGCCCTCCATGGAAATGAGTGACACCCCTGGTCTAACCACCAATAAGCTTAAAACTATGTTTTTACCGCATATCGCCAAAGGCATCGCTGCTTCCTCTACAATAATGCACTTACAGGTGTTGATTTAAATGCACCAGTACATATCCTTAAAAACTTCTTGTCAATAGGGGGGCCTGTTTTCACTTTGGAAAAAATCGTGCCCAAATTAAACTGCCTCGTACTCTATTCTATGATCATACAATATGCAATATTATTATACTATGGATAGAAAACACTCTCAAGTTTCTAAAACTGTTTGAATTATATCTGTGAGTAAAACAGAACTCCTTTTGCAGCAAACTTCCATATAGGAAGTAAAAAAATCTGAAAACGAATGCTCTGTTCCAGGGCCTGCCATTCAATTACCTTATATTTATCGATATGCATTGCACTTCATACGCCCTTCCACTAGATGTCAACAGGCCGACTGGAAAGTGAATGGGGTGTCTAATTGATCCTTGAGCCGAACAAAGAGCTTTGGAGTGACAGGTCTGGGAATTTCTTTGTGTTCCTGGGCGCGAAGTAGTACATTGTCTTCTATAAGCGTTCGTATACACGCGGATATTCTCACGCTCTTATTATTATTCATGATACAATGTGATAATTAACATCATAAAGTAGGTTTTTTCAACCGAATTTTATCAGTTTATTCAACGTGTATTGGACTTCTTGGAATTTCCGTTCTTTGCGTCAAGAGAAGATGGGGCATGTTCGCGCCACATGGCTAGCTAAGGTTGCTAATTCGACAGAGAACATGGACATTCTAAAACCAAACAACCGATTTATTTCGGACCAAGGACTCCTTGTACAAGTTCTGACTGGGGCTCAGCAAAAGTAAGAACAATTTATGATGTTATTTCGTATTCTGTGAAAATGTTGATTCCTATTCTCTGCCGTTTTGGGGACGCTGTCTCGCAATAACGCAAGCTGTTTGTTATGTAAAGTTATTTTTAAAATCTAACACGGCGGTTGCATTAAGAACCAGATGTATCTTTCATTTGCCATACAACAAGTATTTTTATGTAAAGTTTATGATGAGTTCTTTGGTCAGATTAGGGTGAGTGTCCCAAAATAGCTCCGGACATTCGTGTGAATCGTGCTACATATTCACAATGTATAACCACGGTTTGCATCTCTAAATATGCACATTTCGAACAAAAAACATAAGTTATTGTATAACCTGATATTATAAGACTGTCATCTGATGAAGTGGTCAAGGTTAGTGATTAATTTATTCTTTTGCCTGGTTTTTGCGATAGCTACCTTTTGCGGTGAAAAATGCATTTGTGGTTTGGCTATTGTGGTAAGCTAATATAATTCTATATGTGTTTTCCTGTAAAAACACTTAAAAATCGAAAATTGTCTGGATTCACAAGATGTTTATCTCATTTGCTGTTACACCATGTATTTTTCATAAAATGTTTTATTGATGAGTATTTATGTATTTCACATTGCTCTCTGTAATTATTCTGGCTGCTTCGGGTCTATTTGTGATGTAGCTGCAATGTAAAACTATGATTTATACCTGAAATATGCACATTTTTCTCGAACAAAACATGAAAGTATTGTATAACATGTTATAAAGACTTCATCTGATGAATGTTTCTTGGTTAGGACTAATTATATCTCTATTTCTGTCGGTTTGTGATAGCTACCTATGCGCGTAGAAACAGGTGAAAAATATGCGTTGAGTCTTTGGCTATTGTGGTTAGCTAATAGAAATACATATTGTGTTTTCGCTGTAAAACATTTTTAAAATCAGAAATGATGGCTGGATTCACAAGATGTTTATCTTTCATTTGCTGTATTGGACTTGTGATTCATGAAAATTATACTATATGATATCCCTGTCCTTTAGGCTGCTATGCTTAGTAGCTTTTGATGAGGAGGATCCCGATCCGGGAGAGAGAAGTGTAAGAGTTATTAAAGATCTATACTGGATTCTGTCCAGCCTCTGAAGCCAAGTCTTTGCCACTGTTCCATAAACTATGCACCAATAATCAATTGTGTCTGATCAAAGCTCTATAAGTGATATGTCTGTCAGCACCCCATTTATAACAGTTTCACCATGGTCGCCACCGGTCTGCGTCGCATCAAACGTGGCCGTCGCAGACACAGGGAATTCCAATTTACGGTCAGATCCGAGCAGTTACCATACCAGCGTGATGCAAACCGGTCAGGATGCTCTCGATGTGCAGCTGTAGAACTTTTGAGATCTGGGTCCCATGCCAAATCTTTTCAGTGTCCGAAGGGTGTTGTCCCTCTTCACGACTGTCTTCTGGTGTTTGGACCATGATAGTTCGTTGGTGATGTGGACACCAAGGAACTGAAACTCTCGACCCGCTCCACTAAGCCCCGTCGATGTTAATGGGGCCTGTTCAGCCCGCCTTTTCCTGTAGTCCACTATCAGCTCTTTTGTCTGCTCACATTGAGGAGAGGTTGTTGTCCTGGCACCACACTGCCAGGTCTCTGATCTCCCTGTAGGGTCTCATCGTTGTTGTGATCAGGCCTAACCCACTGCTGTGTTGTCAGCAAATGTAATGATGGTGTTGGAGTCGTGTTTGGCCACGCAGTCATGGGAGAACAGGGAGTACAGGAGGGGACTAAGCACACACCCCTGAGAGGCCCCAGTGTTGAGGATCAGAGTAGCAGACGTGTTGTTGCCTACCCTTACCACCTGAGAGCGGCCCGTCAGGAAGTCCAGGATCCAGTTGCAGAGGGAGGTGTTTAGTCCCAGGGTCCTTAGCTTAGTAATGAGCTTTGTGGGCACTATGGTGTTGAACACTGAGCTGTAGTCAATGAACAGCAATCTCACATACTGTAGGTATTCCTTTTGTCCAGGTGGAAAAGGCCAGTGTGGAGTGCGATTGAGATTGCGTCATCTGTGGATCTGTTGAGGCGATATGCGAATTGGAGTGGGTCTAGGTTATCCGGAAGGATGCTGTTGATGTGAGCCATCAAAAGCACTTCATGGCTAACGACGTGAGTGGTACAGGGCGGTAATCATTTAGTCAGGTTACCTTTGCTTCCCTGGGCATAAGGACTATGGTGGTCTGTTTGAAACAAGAGAGAGGTTGAAAATGTCAGTGAAGACACTTGCCAGTTGGTCAAGGCATACTTTGAGTACACGTCCAGGTAATCCATCTGGCCCCGCTGCTTTGTGAATGTTGACCTGTTTAAAGGTCTCACATCGGCTACCGAGAGCATTACATTTACATTTAAGTCATTTAGCAGACGCTCTTATCCAGAGCGACTTACAAATTGGTGCATTCACCTTATGACATCCAGTGGAACAGCCACTTTACAATAGTGCATCTAAGCATTATCACACAGCCATCCTGATCAGCTGGTGCTTCAGTGTTGCTTGCCTGAAAGCGAGCATAAAAGGCAGGCTGCATATGGTGAGTTGTATGAGCTGAGCTGAGGTCTGGTAGGGCTGAGCTGGGGCCTGGGCTGGACCCTGGTGATGGTAACTGGCAGCCTGGAGAGTGTTGGAGTCCTGGGGGTAAGGTTGGCCACTCTTGTAGGGGCTGGTTTGACCAATTGGTTGGCCTAGGTTGGGGCCTGGATAGCCTGAGTGAAACCATCAATCAACCAAGTTTTGAGATGCAAGAGCAAGCTTCATGTATCTGTAACCTTATTTGGATTATAAGGCTAGAAAGTCATGTGTGACTTGAAGGTCCAATGCAGCCATTTTATCTCAGTATCAAATCGTTACTGGGTAACAGTTAACTACCTTACTGTGATTATTTTCTATTAAAATGATGAAAAATAAACATAAATAGCTTCTTAGCAAATAGCAATTTCTCAAGCAAGAATTTTGCTAGCACTGTCTGAGAGTGGTCTGAGTTGGGAGGGGAAAATGGAAAATGACCTGTTATTGGTGGAGAGCCTTGTAACTCTCTTTCTAATTGGTCTAGTTAACCCCCCCCCCCTCCCTCCTCGATCGCCTGTACCCCGCCCCCTGCTCCACATCCAACTCTCCCCTTCGTTCTCCTATCTCTTCCTTCTTCCCGGCACCCAAGAACCCTAAAACCTTTCCAATCATACACCACAAGCCTAATCTCTGCCTACAATGCTATTATATCAACAACGCACCAGCCGGCGGACGCGAGGCAACACAGCAAGGCAGGGACTCCATTTAGTACTATCGAACATTCAGGTCTCAGGCTGCCGGCAAAACGAATAGCCGCGCTCCGCATGGAGCGACGCGCAGCCGGTGCGTCCACAGCCGCTCTTCCCTCGGAAAAGTCATCTTGCGCAGCCTAGGAGCAATATGCTCAGCGTGCCTCGACGAACAGTTCGAAATAGTCGGCATGTCATTATACAGACAGAACAACATTTCACCCATCCTACACCAATTCTCGCTCCATGAATCGGAGGCGTCCGGAGACCACGTGACAAACCACCGCCTCCCCTTTTACTACAATGTGTACTCGTTCCGTAAGCGCGATTGTGGCGGTTGATGTAGATCCGGCGTGCCCGACGGTTAACTGCTATCTCAGTCTGGTCGCCCGTCTGGCACGCGTCACACATGGAAATACTCACGCATGGCGCACAAAGTTCGGAGTGCTCCACGCATAGATCCATCCAGATAAGCGCATACTTAAGTCAACACCCGCTGGCCCGCTGGGACCCATATCAATGTGACCGATCGTTATACTAATCCGCAGACACCGACGCGCATATGTGGGGAGGAGCTGAGCGACGGTCGCGCTCGACAGTGGTACGTTGTTCTTTACGACTGGTGAACCAGAGCATTGTGCCCATTACTCTGTCGCTTATCTCAGGCAATCGCACGCTTGCGAACTGCTAGTCCAGGACACGATGGGTCGGCTGTGAGATCTGTGTGAACGTCAATGGGTGCGCTAGAATTCTATCATGCGACAAGCACGCGCAGACCACTTCATCAAACGTATCGTCTGGCTCTGTGTCTAATAGACCTGCAGTAGGCTCGTCAGCCCAGCAGGAACAGTTCGAGCCCGTCGGTCCGTGTCGGTTGCCGTAGTGAGTAGGCTGACGGGGGGCGCCATGAGACTTAGGATCGAGATAGTGAGAGATAAGAGACGGCGCGCACAGCGGCCGCGAGGGCTTAGAAGTCTTGGGCCTTCAGCGTACGGGTGTGTTTTCCGGTCTATTCTGCTCCTGCTCCGAAGGTGGACCTTCATCTTTCACCTGCCTCGGTGTCACTCAAGTAACTAGTGACCGCATCTGGACTTTGCCTGCCATATATACTCTGAAAATCGACGATACGAGTAGATGCATGGTGCTCGCATACACCGGATTTCAGATGTGTCGCTGCGAGTGTTGTCAATACATAAATAATCGTGCTCACACTGACTGTAAGTTGCTTTGATAAAAGTCGTTCTGCTAAAACGACGTAAAAATATACACTTTTTCATACCTGGTGATGTCACCAGGCAGGCTGAATATTTCAGGAATTATTTTAACTTAACGGAGCTCTTACACTAAAAAGGGCCATTAGCCACAATTTACCAGTATTAGTTCACAACCTCATAGTGTGGAAATATATATAAAAAAATGTTTTTGACTGCACTGGGCCTTTAAAAAGAAATGCGCAAGGCAATTAGAAAATTGCGTTCGGCAGTCAACCATCAACCAGGGCTTTTCCAGCCATCGCCGCTGCCATTTTTCATGTAGTCGCATTTGTTTTTTCCGTTGATTCCCTGCACAACCTGGTTTTCATTTCCCCAGTACAATCTACATGATCAGTTTTTTCCTCTGTTTCCCCATCATGTCCTTGTGTAAGATTGTTGGTGTCCACGTGTATTTTTGATATGTTGGTGTATTACTTGTTACGCGGCCAGACATATTTGGTCATGTTCAGGTTTTAGGCACGTAGTTTGTCTTTTGGTAATTCCTTACCTAGGAATAAAGTGTGCGCCTGTTTCACTCTCACTCTGCTCTTCCCTTGCACCGGACTTCGCCACCAGTCAAAATAAAGACCTTTAAATGACAGAAACATTGTTATTCTAATCATTGAATGTAACCTTTGTACATTTCTCATAATAAAAAAAAACCCATTGAAAACTTCTGGTGTTTGCAGAAAGGCTAATATTCTACAGAGTTTGAGGGATAATAATAATATATAAGGGGATAATAATAAGTTATAATAGAGCAACCACAACGTGCCTGAGTCTTATCATGTGCTAACTGGTTGTTGTAACTTTTCTAACAAAGTATTAACACTCCGCCCTAAAGACACAAAGAGGTAGCTTGCGTCCATAAGCCACCCTATTTCTTATATAGTGGCATTACTTTTGACCAGAGTCCTTATGGGCCCTGGTCAAAAGTAGTGCAACTATAACTAGGAGGTCAAGGTACCGATTTGGAACAACAGGTGTATGTAGAAACGCAAAAGAGTCACGCCAGCCCTGTCTGTCTAAATCGATAGAAGATAAATCAGCTTTAATGTTGGCAAAAGTTTCAGCGACTCCCACTGTCAAGCAGTTCCCTTTGTTGTGTGGTTTCTGTAGAAAACAAAAAGATGAGTCAAAGCCACTGACACCACAACCTAGGTTTTTCTTTTAGGCGTATTGATAGTGAGGAAAACTTGACCCTTTTTGTACTCTCTATTCTAAAGGCACTTCTAGCTATTCTCTATTAAAATCGCCCGATAAATGCTCTGTAGGTGACTGTCACTATCGGCCGAAACGTTGTTTAGCTAAGCTTCAATCGCTCGCAGAAAACAAACGCTATGAGTCATACACTGGATCGGTCTTGTGCCGAACTAAGACTGCATGTGCAGCTGCAGATCAAACTCACAAGGCACCTCTTTCCACAGATAAAGTAAAGTAATTTTGAACCAACGGAAACAATGTTAGCTTTGTCAACTTTCACAAAAAGGTGGATGATAATAACGATGTTCAACTACCTGAGACATTGCTATCCAAATCTAGTTGTGCCTCTGTAGATTGGAACCAGAAAATATAAACCAAACGCAATCATTTTTCCGAAGTTGCGTCTACATTGAATGCTTCTCAAATCGCAAAACCGCCGGCCTGGGTATGTTTCGTCTGTAACACAAGCATTCTCGAAGATAGTCTCATAATGTTGCTACTCTGGATTAGATAGTAAAATAACTAATTTAAGTAAAGCAAGTTTTCTAAGACTGACACTATCGGGCCTCCAAACAAGTAAACATTAGACCCTGTTACAGAAAATGCATCATAGACCAGCGCTCTTACATAAAGGACTGTGTGAAATAATAAGAGGCCAACTCAAACTAAAGGTGGTCCAGCCAACCGCCGCTGGCTGCAATGGTGCAAAAACTCCAAAACGGACCTGGCAGCAATAAACAAGTAAAGGCGTGCGTCTCAATTCAGGTGCTCTCTCACAAGCCTAATTTTCAGCAACAAAACTCGTTTACATTGTACATTAAAAGAGTAGTAAATCCTGCCTCGAGTCGTAACAATAGCTGCATGTGTTCCCATTATTGTCCAAGTGGATTTTGTTGACATTTAGAATGTGTTTCATAGGAAAAATAAATTGGACAATTGGCCTGCTTACGATGTGTTTTTACCAATTAAAAAACAGTCCTGTCCTCGATTTAACAACTGGACATACTGAGTGATTTGGAAGTGTGTTCCCGTACCCGCATTTAGTTGCAAATTGTGCTTTCAAATAAATTGGCGACTAGCTGCAAGCCCAAAAAATTAACTTTAACAAGGACCACACCTGTTAATTGAAATGCATTCCAAGGTGACTACCGTACATGAGCTGGGTTGGGAAGAATGCCAAGAATGCCAAATTATTAAAATATAGGTAGTTTTGGGTTCGGATGTGTGATTCTACATGAGAGAATTCCATATTGGTGTTATTTCAATAGTTTTGAGTGTCTTCACTATTGTATTCTACATTGCATGTAGATGTCACGCCTGCTGACCTTTTTATGTCTCAAATTGTTGGTGTTGGTCAGGCGTGGCGTCGAAGTTGGGGTGGGCATTCAGTGTTTTGTTCTGTGGTGTTTGTTATTTCTATGGTTGGCGCTGGGTAATGGTTCCCATCAGAGGCAGCTGGTCAGGATCGTTTGGTCGCGGATTCGTGTTTGACGGAGTTGAGTGAACCGTAATAACTGTAGGTAAGCTGTTTCGCCGGCACCTGGTGTGTTTGTGGGTGAGTGGTGTTTTCTGTTTTTGTGTAATTGGCACCTTGCAGAATGTTCGTTTGTTGTAGTTGTTGTTGTTTTTGTACTCAATGTATTCGTGAGTTATTGGTAAAAGTATTTGGTAATACGCTAGCCGAGGCGGTCTGGTTGCTGTTTGAGTGAGTCACCTTGGTCTTCTCCCTTCTCGCCGAAAGACTGTTCGTGTACAGTAGACAAATAGTACAAATAAAGAAAAAACCCACTTAGAATAAGTAGGTGTGTCCAAAACTTTTTGACTGGTAAGGTACTATTTGGTAACATGACAGTGCACTCAATGATATTTCAGTGACCCCTTGGAGCTTTCTGGGTCCACAGTTTTTGTGAGTGACGTTATTGATAGCAGGCCTTAATTCAGAGAATTGAGAATAAATAGGTATTGTTTGTCTTTGCGAATTAGGATGCTTGTACACAGAATAGCCTGATTATGGACAAAGCAAAAACATGTTCTTTAGAAATGTTTGCAAGAGAAACAAGCCTGAATGATCACATTTACATAAGTATTCAGACCCTTTTGAACTCAGGTACTGTTGTTGAGAGCACCTTTGGCAGCACAATACAGCTAAAGTCTTCTTGGGTATGGGAGTGCAACACAGAGGCTTTGGGTACCGTTGATTTGGAGAGTATTCTCCATTCTTCTCCTGCAGATCGCAATTGTTGGCTCAGTCTCTTGTGTGCCCAAGCTGTATAACTGCTCCATATTCTGTTGCGAGATGTGTGATGGTGGCCTTTGACCAAACATGCGTTTGTTCATGGTCTCTGTGGCGCCGTGGAGGTGTGTTGTGTCGAGCTGGTACATGTTGTTTTTGTCAGATTTGGGAGCTCATTGCTTCGGTGGCCACTCTTGGTGCAGTTGTGGGCGTGGCTTAGCCTAGTCCCGAGTGGGTTCTGCTTTGGCTTCGTGCTGGAAGCGCAGTGCCTGTGGTTGGTTTGTTTATAGTGTGTTCTTATGGGGGCGTTGGGTAGTTGTCCTCTTGGAGGTGTCGTGCCAACGACCTTTGACGGAGACCGGTCGTTTCCGTGGACACCGGTTGAACACTGCTCCACTCCAAAACGCTTGATACACTCACTGCTGAATGTAATGATGCCTTGAACATGTTCAAGGCCCCAGTACCAGAGGCATTCAAAGCAACCCCACAGCGTTATTGAAACTCTCCATGTTTTGATTGTAGGGAGGAATGCCTGTATACAATGCTTCATTTGGTGGATACATTTACTGGTAGGATATTGTTTTTGCCATGGAACAGTGTAAAACAAAATAACGTTGGATTTTCTGTTGTTTGAACGAAGTGAAAGGGTGAACAACTGTACCCAGGGATTTGCACATACTGTCTAAGCAAACCAAGATGGGTTGCAACTTGTTATGTGTAAAAGAGGTTGAGACAGCAGACAAAGAGGAAATGACATCTTGAGAATTAAGGATGGAGATTAAAGAGTATGGAATAGGTAATATTAAGGGAACAGAGCTGAGTGAAAGAGAAGCATCTGAAACAAGGAGAAAGCAAGAATAGGGGAAAAAAGACGTTGACATTTACATACCTCAAGGTAAAAACCCGAATGATTTGTGATTCTCTAATGAGAAAAATGCTACCTCTTTCTCGTTTGTCGTCTGAGTTGTGCCGGAGTCTGGTTGGGTGCCCCCACAGATCAGAAATCCCATTTCCCCCCCTCCTTTTTATATAAGAATATATATATATAACTTTGCTCTTTTCCCAACAGCTGAAGAGAAAGTGAAGATTCCCATGATAAAGGTCTACCCATTCCTGGCCATGATGCCCTAACTCGGGACTCTGCATGGTACCAAATGCGCCTAAACTCCACAGGTACAGTAGCCTTCCTCATCCATCGTCAGCACCACAAGTGACTGAATGTTAAGATTCCTCTCAATAAGAGATGCTAAGTCTTTCAGGGCGGTTACCCTAAGAATAGCTAAATCGCTGGACTGGAAAGATGCTCAAATTAGAATAGGATGTAAACGTTCTGTGTCTGCCCCATAAGAAATATATGCTATAGGTATACATGTAAATACTTTAAGTATTCAGCTGGTAGCGTGAAGTACTAAGTAGCGTGGCTCTAAGACAGCAAACGCTTTGCTGCTCTTTTTAAATGTAGGAACACAATCATTTGTCGGTATTAGTAATTGTGGCAATGTAGTTTTACTTATGGGTGGGAAAAAATTGCAATATGGGTGAGGGGTAATCGGTCAGGGTGTATAACTGGAAAATGAAGGATAGTGGTAGTGATTTATTATAGTTAAAACATAGTGTAGTGTTTTCCCAGAAATTATGTCTCTATTACAAAGTGTTTTTATTGTGTGATAGATACTATAGGTAGTTTACTAATATGATATTGCTACATTGTTAATACTGTACAGCATTCTATAGTAAAGTGACTACACAATGCTCGAGGGATACAAGCAGTGTGGTAGTTATGTATTTCCACAGTATTCGGGACAGTTTACTATGGAATTCTAAAATAGTAAGTGCTGTAATATGTCTATAGTAAACTGTAGTTTTTTTTCAATGTGGTTGGGAATCTTCTCTCAGAT
>NW_019945336.1:24082-24981 GCF_002910315.2 Salvelinus sp. IW2-2015
AGGGCCTCACCAAGCAAGCGGCACCATGAAGACCAAGGAGCTCTCCAAACAGGTCAGGGACAAAGTTGTGGAGAAGTACAGATCAGGGTTGGGTTATAAAAAAATATATCCGAAACTTTGAACATCCCACAGAGCACCATTGAATCCATTATTTWAAAAATGGAAAGAATATGGCACCACAACAAACCTAGCAGGAGAGGGCTGCCAACCAAAACTCACCGACCAGGCAAGGAGGGCATTAATCATAGAGGCAACAAAGAGACCAAAGATAAGCTTGAAGGAGCTGCAAAGCTCCACAGCGGGGATTGGAGTATCTGTCCATAAGACCACTTTAAGCCGTACACTCCACAGAGCTGGGCTTTACTTAAGAGTGGCCAGAAAAAAGCCATTGCTTAAAGATAAAAATAAGCCAACATGTTTGGTGTTTGCCAAAAGGCATGTGGGAGACTCTTGAAAACCAGAGTACCTTCTTCCATATGTTTTGGGAGTCTCCCARATTCCTGTTGGCGAACACCAAACGTGTTTGCTTATTTTTTTCTTTAAGCAATGGCTTTTWTTCTGGCCACTCTTCCGTAGAGACTAAAATMTAGCTTTTGGCCATCAAGGAAAATGCTATGTCTGGCACAAACCCAACACCTCTCATCACCCTGAGAACCACATCCCCACAGTGAAGCATGGTGGTGGCAGCATCATGCTGTGGGGATGTTTTTCATRYGCAGGGACTGGGAAACTGGTCAGAATTMAAGGAATGATGGATGATGCTAAATACAGGGAAATTCTTGAAGGAAACCTGTTTCAGTCTTCCACTGGGACGGAGGTTCACCTTCCAGCAGGACAATGACCCTAAGTATACCGCTAAAGCAACACTCGAGTGGTTTAAGGGGAAACATTTAAATGTC
>NW_019945336.1:25006-30006 GCF_002910315.2 Salvelinus sp. IW2-2015
TGTGTTTTGCTTTATGTCTCATGGGTGTTGTATTGTGTAATGGGATAGATAATTGTGAGGTTGTCTCTACGTTATGTCTTATGGCTGCCTAGATGGTCTCAATCAGAGACAGCTGTCATTCATTCTGTCTTGATTTGCGAGCCATATTAAGGTACGCCAGAGGCAGTAGGCTTTCTGTGGGAATAGTTGTCTTGTTTATACGCTTTGGTTGCTTGTCTGTGCACTGCCGTTTATTTAGCTTCACGGCAATCATTGTTGTTTTTGGTTGTTGTTAGTGTTTTCGTTTATGTTCATCTGCGGTCATCTTATTAAAAGGAAGATGGCTTATTTTTCCTCACTGCATGCGTTTTGGTCGCATCTCCTTCCAGCACGATCGTGAAACAGAACTTACCCACCACAACAGGGACAATCGATTGAGGAAGGAGAAAAGGAACTAAAACAATTGGAGAGAGAGAACTGGAGTCTGGCGTAGCAAATTTTCAATGAGAAGGACCCTGGCTAAGGTTGTGTGAATCGCCGCTTGCGGGAGGAGAAGAAGCAGCCACAGCCCAGGAGCGCTGGTATGAGGAGGCAGCACGTAGGAGAGCTGGAAGCCGAGAGGCTCACCCAAAAATTTCTGGGGGGGGGGGGAGGCTAAAGGGGTGTGGCGAAGCGGGTTGATACCTGAGCCAACTCCCCGGGCTTGCCGTGGAGTGAGAGGGCGTCGTACTGGTCAGACACCGTGTTATGCGTAAAGCGCACGGTGTCCCCGTACGCGCGTGCTTAGCCCATGCGGGCTATTCCACCTTGCCCACTGGGAGGGCTAGGTTGGGCATCGACGCAGTGCCATGAAGCCGGCCCCAACGTATCTGGTCTCCAGTACGTCTCCTCGGGCCGGCGTACATGGCACCAGCCTTGCAGGTGGTGTCCCCCGGTTCGCCTGCATAGCCAGTGCGGGCTATTCCACCTCGCCGCACTGGCAGGGTCACGGGGATCATTCAACCTGGTAAGGTTGGGAGGCTCGGTGCTCAAGAGCACTGTCCTCCTTACGGTCCGGTATATCCGGCGCCACCTTCCCACCCAGTCCAGTAACACAGTGCCTACACCACGCACCAGGCTTCCAGTGCATCTCCAGAGCCCTGTTCCTCTTTCCACGCACTCTCCCTATGGTGCGTGTCTCCAGCCCAGTGCCTCAGTTCCGGACCACGCACCAAGCCTCCTGTGCTCTCCAGGAGCCCTGTGACGCACTGTTCCTTCTCCCCGCACTCGCCCTGAGGTGCGTGTCCTTAGCCCGGTACCTCCAGTTCCGGTACCACGCACCAGGCCTTATAGTGCGTCTCAGCCGCCAGAGTCTGCCGTCTGCCCAGCGGCGCCTGAACTGCCGTCTGCCAGCGGCGCCTGACGCCCGTCTGCCCAGCGAGGCGCCTGAACTGCCCGTCTGGCCAGCGGCGCTCTGAACTGCCCGTCTGCCCAGCGGCACCTGAACTGCCCGTCTGCCCAGCGGCGCCTGAACTGCCGTCTGCCATACGCCGTCTGAACTGTCCGTCTGCCATGAGCCTGCAAAGCCGCCCGTCTGCCATGAGCTGCAAACCGCCCGTCTGCCATGAGCCTACAGAGCCGTCCGCCAGACAGGAGCCGCTAGAGCCGTCCGCCAGACAGGAGCCGCTAGAGCCTCCGCCAGACCGGTCAGCAGAGCCTTCCGCCAGACCGGATCAGCCAGAGCCTTCGCCAGACCGGATCAGCCAGTGCCTTCCGCCAGACCGATCAGCCAGTGCCTTCCGCCAGACCGGATCAGCCAGAGGCCTTCCGCCAGACCGGATCAGCCAGAGCCTTCCGCCAGACCGGTCAGCCGAGCCTTCCGCCAGACCGGATCAGCAGAGCCTTCGCAGACCGGATCAGCCAGAGCCTTCCGCCAGACCGATCAGCCCCAGAGCTTCCGCCCAGCCATGACGTCCAGAGCCCAGCACGAGCCATGACCGTCCAGAGCCGTCAGCGAGCCATGACCGTCCAGAGCCGTCAGCGAGCCATGACCGTCCAGGCCGTCAGCGAGCCATGACCGTCCAGAGCCGTCAGCGAGCCATGACCGTCCAGAGCGTCAGCGAGCCATGACCATCCACGAGCCGTCAGCGAGCCATGACCGTCCAGAGCCGTCAGCGAGCCATGACAGCTCAGAGAGCCGTCCGCCAGCCATGCGGCCCAGAGCCAGCCAGCCAGATGCCCCTCATTCTGGTGTTGCCCTCATTCTGTGTGCCCCTCATTCTGGTGTTGCCCTCATTCTGGTGTTGTGCCCTCATTCCGGTGTTGCCCCTCATTCCGGTTGTGCTCCTTATCCTGATGATGCCCCTTAATTTAGGTGGGTTATTTGAGGGGTGGGCATTGTGAGGGGGATAAAGAAGCGGGGATTGATTATGGTGGGGGGGGGACCTCGCCCTCAGCCTGAGCCACCACCGTGACAGATGCCCACCCAGACCCTCCCCTAGACTTTTGGTGGTGCGTTCGGAGTACGCACCTTGAGGGGGGGTTATGTCACGTTCCTGACCTATTTTTATGTTATTTTGATTATGTTTAGTGGTCAGGGCGTGAGGTTGGGTGGGCATTGTATGTGTGTGTGTTTTTTAGTCTATGGGTGTTGTATTGTGTATGGATAGATAATTGTGAGGTTGTCTAGTTATGTCTATGGCTGCTAGATTGGGTCTCAATCAGAGACAGCTGTCATTCATTTGTCTCTGATTGGGAGCCATATTTAAGGTAGCCATAGGCAGTAGGCTTTTGTGGTAGTTGTCTTGTTAACGTTTGTTGCTTGTCTGTGCACTTGCGTTATTAGCTTCACGATCATTTGTTGTTTTTGGTTTGTTTGTATAGTGTTTTCGTTTCATGTTCATCTTCGGTCATTTATTTAAAAGAAGATGGCTATTTTCCTCATGCTGCGTTTTGGTCCGAATCTCTTCCACACGATCGTGACAATGAGACATACCCCAAGAGACTTACAGCTGTAATTGCTGCAAAAGGTGGCTCTACAAAGTATTGATTAGGAGGAGGGGGGTGAATAGTTATGCACGCTCAAGTTCTATTGTTTGTCTTATTTCTTGTTTGTTTCGCAAAAATAAAAATATTTTGCATTTTAAGGTGGTAGCATGTTGTGAAATCAAATGATACTAATTCCAGGTTTAATTCCAGGTTATAAGGCAACAAAATAGGAAAATGCCAAGTGGGATAATACTTTCGCAAGCCGCCGTAGCTTGTCTGTCAAACTGTGTATGGACGGCAGGTCAAAATCACGGTACCAACCAAAGATATGAATCTGTTTAAAGCAATCGATTTAGTGTCATCTTGATGACATAAATTTATAATAACATCACCAATCTGAGTAAAAATTATGTGCAATTCCACTCAATTGTATGATGTGAAAATGCAAGCTTTGGTAAGGTAATAACACAAACTGTCCACAGTTTAGGGAAATTGGCAGATTGTAAAAAAGTTTTATGTGGCTAAATAATTCAACATGTGTGGACTGCAAATTGACCGCAAGAATCACAAACAGCTGAGCTGATGTCGTAGCTGTGTTCTCATAAGTCATCATATAATGATCATCAATCATGATAACATCTAGAATACGGAAAGAGGAAGGAAGTGCATTTCTTGAGACAAATGTTTCAAGCAATCTACAGGATTCTCACACTACATGTACATAAATACACAGACCAGGCCCAGCCCCCTGGACACAGACCAGGCCCCAGGACACGACCAGGCCCCCAACCAGGCCCCCAGGACACAGACCAGGGCCCAGCCCAGGACACAGACCCCAGGCCAGGGCCAGCCCCCTGGACACAGACCAGGCCCAGCCCCAGGACACAGACCAGGCCCAGCCCCCGGACTCAGACCAGGCCCCCAGGACACAGACCAGGCCCCCAGGACACAGACCAGGCCCAGCCCCCAGGACACAGACAGGCCCCAGGACACAGACCAGGCCCCCGGACACAGACCAGGCCCAGGCCCAGGACACAGACCAGGCCGCCCGGACACAACCAGGCCCCAGGACACAGACCAGACCCCAGACACAGACCAGGCCCCCGGACACAGACCAGGCCCAGGCACCATTGCGGTGTTTCCAGTGAGAGTGCTTCCAGCATCAACACATCAACCCTGCAGTTTTTGGAAGAGGTTGGCATCGGCAATTGCATCCGTGAATAAACCCACATCTCATTACCATGTGAATAATCCACATCTCTACCATGTGATAATTCCACATCTCATTACAAGTGAATAATCCCACATCCATACAAGTGAATAATCCCACATCTCATTACCACATGAATAAACCCCCTCTCATTACAAAGTGAATAATCCCACATCTCATTACCAAGTAGAATAATCCACATCTCATTACCAAGTGAATAATCCACATCTCATTACAATGAATAAACCACATTCTCACTTACCAAGTCGAATATACCCACATCCTCATACACAGTGAATAATCCCACATCTCATTACAAGTGAATAAACCCACATCTCATTACAAAGTGAATCAAACCCACATCTCATTACCAAGTGAATAAACCCACATATCATTACCAAGTGAATAATCCACACTCTTACACGTGATAAACCCACATCTCATTACCAAGTGAATAAACCTACATCTCATTACCAAGTGATAATCCCACATCTCATTACCAAGTGAATAACCACATCTCATTACAAGTGAATAATCCCACATCTCATTACCAAGTGAATAAACCACATCTCATTACAAAGTGAATAATCCCACATTGTCTATTTCCACTTGAATAAACCCACATCTCATTACAAAGTGAATAATCCACATCTCATTACCAAGTGAATAATCCCACAATCTCATTACCAAGTGAATAAACCCACATCTCATTACAAAGTGAATAATCCCACATTCTTATTTCCACTGAATAAACCCACATCTCATTACAAATGAATAATCCCACATCTCATTACCAAGTGAATAATCCCACATCTCATTTCCACGTGAATAAACCCACATCTCA
>NW_019945336.1:35931-43255 GCF_002910315.2 Salvelinus sp. IW2-2015
CAACCGGAGTGGTTTTGAATGACACGCGAATCACGCCATAACTTCTCCCCAGTGAGAAACAGAGACCGCCCCTCCTGCTGGCAGACACACACGCCGGGACGGCGGGGACGGAAATTGTCAAACTTCCAGCCTCTCTCTCGATGTCTGTCTGCTGCACACTGTGTGCTCTCAACTCTCTGCAGTCAGCTAGCACCCGCTCACTTTTGAACTGCCACTGGCTGGAAACACATACTGAATCTCAGTCTGTCTCCCTCACTGGGGCCTGGCTGCTGGCTGGCCATACAGTAGCCTCAGTGTGACCTTTGACTTCTCTCTGGTGGATAGATTCTTTCCAGTAGCTTCTGTCTGATGTGTACCTTTGTTTGTAGGCATTACGTCTCCCTTAGTGACCACTGGCTGCTGGCTATAATGTAGAATGCCTCTCTGTACAGTAGCCTCTGGTGTATGTTTAGTTCCTGTTTAAAGTGTGTTGTCTTTGGTGATGAACTTCCTTCCATTTTCGGGTCTACACCTTGGGTTTGTACAGATCAAACTGTCACAGTGAATGCAAAGCTTGTTGTGTGTTTTCGAGGTTTAGAAAGGCCTCTGAAGTTTGTGATTTCCACTTAGAAATTTCGGACTTGATTTTTCCTGACGAAAAATCGATCGACCCGTACAGAAATGACCATTAATTATAATCCACATCATAAGTCACATTTCCTGTCGCTACAGGGTTATTTTCCTGATYKAGCAAACTGGCACAAAAAACAGTAATGTTACCTCTTCAAACAGTAGTATATGTACAGCATTAGTCTCTTTGTAGTGTAGTTTCTTTCCAGTAGCTTCTTTCTGGTTTGTACCTTTTTGTTTGATATGTGGGCTCTACACTATGTTCTCTTCCATACAGTATCCTCTGTGCAGCTTTCTCGTGATTTACCATTTCGCAACGTGTCACTTCTGTCGGATTTATGCCTTTTGTTTGGCATGTAGGCCACTGTCTGGTCTGGGATTTGTATCAGTGTCAAATATGGACCCTACAGAATGAGAGAGGGGAGCGAAAGCAGACTCGGGTCCAGGCTAGAGCCTCCATGCCGGGTGACCCCGGGGTCGTGTCATAAGGGTAACCGGAGGAACAAACAGACAGAGGTGCTGGCATTCATCCCTGCGGGACAGTGGTAACTGGAGCAACAGACAGTGCTAGTGGACACCASGGTCATGGTATGAGATACTAACTATAGCAACAGACAGCGGTCCTGGCACGCACCCTTGGGGGACAACTGGCAGGATGCAGGCCAACCCTGCTACCATTAGGACCAGCTAATGGGCCTCGTTTTTGGGCCCTGGCTGGAGCGCCACCGCAGAGTGGCGAGGACCGGCCTGGACCAGCACCAGGGGGAAATAAGCCTAATTTCCTCGGCTCCTTCCTCCCATAATCCTCCTTCTTTCACAATGGCGGGGGCGCTGTGTCAACTCCATGTCTAGGCTTCTATATACATTTTACCAAGCTCTGATCGTTCATGGTTTTAAACCTGTCTCCCCTCTGGATGGCAAGATCTTTAGCGATAGCAACAGGATCATGGATTTCAGAGCAAGAGATTTTCATAGCGTCAATGAGCATCCTGTTTGACTAGGTCAACACACACGATGACGTAAGCACATGCTGAGCCTCAGTGGGTGGGAGTGGGTTCCATTGCGCTTWGCCGCTCTAATGAAGCCTCCCTGTCTCGTCAGTGGTCGATGGCCGCTGCAGTATGATGCTACACTGCACTCTCTCTCAGTCCGTCTAAAGCTCCAGGCGCTCGCTTGCCTTGTATGATGTGCTTATGTCCTTTGATATAACACATCTCCCGTAGAGTATCAATAGAGCAAGGATAGCATGGATACTATCTAGGTCCTTCAGGGTGTGTGGGGGGGGGGGGCAACGCTCAATGAAAGTGTGTGTTTGTGTGTGTGTGTGTGTGTGTGTGTGTGTGTGTGTGTGTGTGTGTGTGTGTGTGTGTGTGTGTGTGTGTGTGTGTGTGTGTGTGCGTGCGTGCGTGCATGCGAGCGCTCGAGTGAACGAACAGGGTAACAGGAGCTGATGCAGAAATGGATGAAGACCCGCCAAGCTGTCAAGACCTTGAGGAAGAAAAATACGTTGTACAACTCCCCCAGTTAGTTTGACACAGGTTGTCTTGCTGTCGTCGTCTCATRTTGCTCTTGACAGTTCCCTCGCCCGTCATCACTAGAGCAAACATTGGTTTCTTAAAGCCTGAACTCGAAATGACATGCGGAATTAATTAAGATTCAACCAAATACAAGGAATAATGACAGTTTTATTGGTTGAATAGGCAAAACAATAGTGCTCGAGGACTGATAAGCAAGCTCAGCAGCCTAGTGAGATACACACACGCACACACACACACGCACATGCACGCACGCACATGCACGCACGCTCGCACCCGATATGGATTCATTCGAAAACGTCCACACATTCAGTACATTGCATCTCTTGAGTGTCCCAGACCTCCTGAACTTGTATCGTTCCAACCTCTAGATGGTTCACTCTCTCTGCTCTATCGCCTGTGGGGATACTAGATGAGCCCTAATGACGTAAAAGCCAGTGCAGTCTGTCTGTTTCTATAAAATAACATCACTCTGCTTCCCTAACAGACCACAGCTCTCGTTTACGCTGTCGTGGGGCAGTTTTACGTCCTGTTACACAGTTACATGTGACTGTTATGTCATGCCCTGTCACAGGCCTCTCCYTCATACTATGGTTTTCTGTCACACTACTCTCTATAGTCTTCCATGTCCCAAAGAGTCATTCCTGTAGTCTGTTTGAGGGCACCTCCAGTAACCGTTTGTTATGTGTTTCAGTGGGACACATTTATCTCTTTATATCACCTCACCCAGCGAGACCACATGATTCAGCATTCAGAGAGAGAAATATGGCTACCAACTGTCAGCTTTCATACGTCTGTTCTTTATCCCTGGTTGCTTGTCGTGTGTGTGTCTGTGTTTGTGTGCCTGCAGTGTGTGTTAGCCTACCATTTGTTGCATACAGCACAGCCTTTAGCCTGCTGTTTCTACTATTCTCCCTCTAAGCTCCTGGGATGTGACGCCACCGAGGGAGGCTAATCGTCCAGTTCAAACACTGGTGCCCCATTTAGCCGCCTGCTAGCCGCCGCTGCTACGCTAAGCGCTAGCCCCCACATTAGCGACACAGCTAGTGCAAGTGGCTGTAGCCTGATTTGCAGTAGGTGCCCGGAGCTACTCGGTTCATAATGGACTCCTTTCCGTGGAGATCTAAGGAGCTGTCTAGTCAGAGACAGAGGGATTATGGAGGGACTGGGTGAATATAAAGGGTACTGGCTCCCGCGCTCMCCTATTGCGCTGTTGTTTTGGTTGGGGCAGATATGCTAATCCTAATTAGCCGCGGGTTAGCGCAGGGGGAAAGCTCACATCACATACCACAAGTCCACATGAGTCGGGGAGGGGACGGAAACGTGGCTGGCGAGAGAGAAATTGGCAGCAATGGTGGAATTCACAATGAGGTGTACTAGTGTGTTACTAGCGCCTGTGTATTAACGGACAATGACAACTATCTAGCCTATCCCCGAGGCCAAGGCTGTGATGATGTAGCTACGCCTCTCAGTCAAATGACACGAATGAGCTTAGTTTGCACGTATGCACTTTAAAGTGAATGTTTTTAGTTGTGTACTGACTGCTTATGGAATCTTGCTGCAGGACAATGTCCACGCTATCTGTCTGTGTGCATGTGTCTGTGCACGTGGGCGCCCGCGTGCGTATGTGTGTGCGTATGTACATGCGTGTGAATGGTGTCATAGAGACTGCGTCGCACATTCATTTAGCAAGGCGCGCCCCCTACAATTACAGCAGCAGCATCCCACTGGCACTGCTTCCATTGACTATGAAGGGCAGTAACAGACTGAGTGGTGTGATCATTCAGGGGTGTTCAGGGGTGAAGATGCCCCTTGCCAGGGAATTATATCACTAAGAGGCGTTGTTGTGTGGGTTGGTGATGAATTAGCTAATGAACAAGGTGATTAACTGGCTTCATCCAGTAGCATGCGAGCTAATTGGGATACTGCACAAGCAGGAGAAGAGGAGTGTGGAAAGAGGAGTGTGGAAGGAGGAGTGTGGAAAAAAGAGGAGTGCGGATGGGGATGGAGGGACACTCTAGGGGGTTTTTACTGGACCGGAAGAAGAAGAGGAAGAAGCAGAAGAAGAAGCAGATGCAGAAGAATGAATACAATGTATACTGGTTATCTGCATATTGTGCACACTGCGAGTCTGCTATGTCAATGGCTCTGTTCCAATATCAACACGAGCAGCATACCACTTAGAATAAAGTAACATACTGTTCATGTATACTAATTGGTTTGCTAGTATGGACATTGGAACACAGCCAAGAACACAGCCAATATTTTTTTTTCTTGGCTGTCTGCTTATCCACTCAGCGTTGACAGTACTGGTTCCATGTTGCTTTTTAATCACTCCCATTGATTTATTGGATAGAGGATGATTGTAAGAGAGCGTCTTCACTGTTTCCAATGAAATGACAAATGACCGATATTGCCAATACCTTGAAGACTGAGCCTTTTATCATCACCTACAATGGCATCGAAGCAGCAGTGTATCATTTACTTAGTAATTACCCCCAATTAAACCCACACGAATGCTGCGATGAAGAAATATGAAGCTACTTCTGTGGAGATTATGGGAGAATTGAAAGATTACAGTCGCGTTCCGAGGTAAAAGTGTGTGTGCGTGTGTGTGTGTGTGGGGGGGGTGTAATACGCATAATAAGACGACCTTTCCGTCCATCTAGCGAAAAGCTTTCATTCCTAACCACTTCGAAAGGGCACAGCACAGTCAGCAAATCCCTTTTTATATTCTCCATTTGAAAAGCACAAACATTTTGTGGAATGGCAGTAGACAGACAAGCATTATGGCTAAACCCTCAAACTGCCAACCGTGGCAAGAGAATCAAATCAAATAAACATTTTAGAGACGTAAAATGTATTTCTGTTTCATTTCTTTTCCCTTTCTCCATTCCAATTCCAGGAATTTTATGAATGGAAAATGTCAGGGGATAGGTTTTTCCAAAGCCATTACTATGGCCTGTGTGTCTGCCGTGCTTGCCACAGTGTGACTACTACACTACAGTCAATAGTATGGAGTTGGCCTATACCCATAGACACTGACTTGAATACACCACTCTCAATGCAAGGTGTTATTGAAAGGATTCTGTTGTATGAACGCTCYAATTTCTCAAAGATGCACATTACATAGAGACCGTCCATTGACAGGTGTTGGTTGTGGTGAGACCTTAGCTACACAATATTATCCATGTATGGCCATACGGACACACACTTGAGTTTTTCCCCAGTCTCCTACTGTCAACACAGGTCACTTGCGAGCGAAAGCTTTTCCCCTTGTGTTAACAAACTTGTCTCTTATACATCTACACTATAACTGGTGAGACAAAGCAGGTCATAAAAGATTCAAAGTTGTGCTCACCCTCCAACGCTCTTTCCCATCAGGCTCAGAGAATATATATTTTGTGTCACTTTGCGTAAACGGAACTCGCAGTTGGTTTTAGCTAGCGCTGCATTATTTAATGCCTTTGGTTTCAAAGGGCACAATATGTCACCCTTGGCAACGCTGTCCAAAGGGACAATTTGTGTGTGCATGACATTTACTTCTACTTAGAGCACAAACAAATGTGCAGAATCACTCTTCACACAGTTTTCAATTCCCGTTGTGTCTCTTSCTGAAGTGCACTTGCGTCCAGTAAACYGTCTGTGCAATTCTCTGTTCGCTGCACTGTWCAAGATCCAACTTTATCAGGCTTTTTCAACYTTCTTTCTCTCTCTCTTTTCTTTATTAGGAAACGTCAATGAAGCTACGGTCATTTATAGGGCAGCCTGCTCCGCCATACATAARGAACTCTCATYTTCTAACGSTGACTTATTCAGTCTAGCAACATACCAGTCAGTCATCTTGCTAAATAAACTATCCAGTCAAACCCACCATCACCAAAGTCRTCTTACAGTACATCTATGACGGCATGTAAGCTCGATGTACACTGAGTGTACAAAACATTAAGAACACCTGCTCTTTCKGTGACATGGACTGACTAGGTGAATCAACAGTTTCCCGTGTGTATCAACAATGGTCCACCACCCACAGGACATCCAGCCAACGTGYCACAACCGTGGGAAGCATTGGAGTCAACATGGYCCAGCGTCCCCTGTGGAARGCTTTCGACACCTTGTAGAGTCCATGCCCCGACAAATTGAGGGTGTTCTGAGGACGCGGRGGTTGCAACTCAATATTAGGAAGGTGTACTTAATGTTTTGTACACTCAGTGTACAAAGTAAACCCAATCTCTAGTAGGTGTAGAGCCACTCAATCACTGTCCTAGTCAGTCACAATTACTCAATCAGTCACTACCTTACGCCAAAGCATACTGTATACAGTCTAGGAGTAACATTGTTATCCGCCTACGTCCTCTCATGTGATCTGCTGACCTCTGACCTGGCGTCTAGCTGCTGTTGCGACACYTGCCCTGGCGTGGCGTTTGAGGCCACTAGTAACGAAGTCYAGGTGATATAGGGATTGACAGTTAACACAGAGGGAGAGGATCGAGAGGTAAGACCTTTAACTGAAGCCCCTATCTGATTTCCTGCTGTCACTGCTGTCACTGGATTACCTGCCTGGCTTGGCTGTGGGCCAGAGAAAACACACACCGACAGAGAGGGGACATAGCCACCTACAGTATCTGCATGGACACACAGACACACAGGCATGCACACACATACAGAGAGAGTTCAATAGCGGGTAGGGAGGGGACACAGACACACACACACACACTCAGACGTACACAAAAACACACAATAAAGAGAAAAACAAACAGAAGGAAATGAAAGAAAGGTTGAAGAAAGGGGGGTGTATTAGATGAACTGAAAAGGAGAGGAGGGCATCCTTCTGTCAAGTGAGTGGATGGCAATTAGGAACAGAGGAAATTCACCTCATTAAACCTCAGTGAGCATCACAACAAAAGGGATCCCTAGACATTCCACCACAGCTTCTGGTCTTAGACATCCATGGTTACAGTAGATCCACAGACACTATGGTAGTGTACACAGGACTGGGTCATAGACATCCATGGTTACAGTAGATCCACAGACACTATAGTAGTGTACACAGGACAGGGTCATAGACATCCATGGTTACAGTAGATCCACAGACACTATGGTAGTGTACACAGGACTGCGTCATAGACATCCATGGTTACAGTAGATCCACAGACACTATGGTAGTGTACACAGGACTG